>NC_044988.1:38120652-38356822 GCF_008728515.1 Papio anubis | reverse complement strand
GAGAGACAGTTTGTTATAATTTCTGTTCTTGTACATTTGCTGAGGAGTGCTTTACTTCCAATTATATGGTCAATTTTGGAGTAAGTACGATGTGGTGCTGAGAAGAATGTATATTCTGTTGATTTGGGGTGGAGAGTTCTATAGATGTCTATTAGGTCTGCTTGCTGCAGAGATGAGTTCAATTCCTGGATATCCTTGTTAACTTTCTGTCTCGTTGATCTGTCTAATGTTGACAGTGGAGTGTTGAAGTCTCCCATTATTATTGTATGGGAGTCTAAGTCTCTTTGTAAGTCTCTAAGACTTGCTTTATGAATCTGGGTGCTCCTGTATTGGGTGCATATATATTTAGGATAGTTAGCTCTTCCTGTTGAATTGATCCCTTTACCATTATGTAATGGCCTTCTTTGTCTCTTTTGATCTTTGATGGTTTAAAGTCTGTTTTATCAGAGACTAGTATTGCAACCCCTGCTTTTTTTGGTTCTCCATTTGCTTGGTAAATCTTCCTCCATCCCTTTATTTTGAGCCTATGTAAGTCTCTGCGTGTGAGATGGGTCCCCTGAATACAGTAGACTGATGGGTCTTGACTCTTTATCCAGTTTGCCAGTCTGTGTCTTTTAATTGGAGAATTTAGTCCATTTACATTTAAGGTTAATATTGTTATGTGTGAACTTGATCCTGCCATTATGATATTAACTGGTTATTTTGCTCGTTAGTTGATGCAGTTTCTTCCTAGCCTTGATGGTCTTTACATTTTGGCATGTTTTGGCAATGGCTGGTACCGGTTGTTCCTTTCCATGTTTAGTGCTTCCTTCAGGGTCTCTTGTAAGGCAGGCCTAGTGGTGACAAAATCTCTAAGCATTTGCTTATCTGTAAAGGGTTTTATTTCTCCTTCACTTATGAAACTTAGTTTGGCTGGATATGAAATTCTGGGTTTAAAATTCTTTTCTTTAAGAATGTTGAATATTGGCCCCCACTCTCTTCTGGCTTGTAGAGTTTCTGCCGAGAGATCTGCTGTGAGTCTGATGGGCTTCCCTTTGTGGGTAACCCGACCTTTCTCTCTGGCTGCCCTTAAGATTTTTTCCTTCATTTCAACTTTGGTGAATCTGGCAATTATGTGTCTTGGAGTTGCTCTTCTTGAGGAGTATCTTTGTGGCGTTCTCTGTATTTCCTGGATTTGAATGTTGGCCTGCCCTACTAGGCTGGGGAAGTTCTCCTGGATGATATCCTGAAGAGTGTTTTTCAACTTGGTTCCATTTTCCCCCTCACTTTCAGGCACCCCAATCAGACGTACATTTGGTCTTTTTACATAATCCCATACTTCTTGCAAGCTTTGTTCATTTCTTTTTCTTCTTTTTTCTTTTGGTTTCTCTTCTCGCTTCATTTCGTTCATTTGATCCTCAATTATTGATACTCTTTCTTCCAGTTGATGGAGTCGGTTACTGAAGCTTATGCATTTGTCACATATTTCTCGTGTCATGGTTTTCATCTCTTTCATTTTGTTTATGACCTTCTCTGCATTAATTACTCTAGCCATCAATTCTTCCACTTTTTTTTCAAGATTTTTAGTTTCTTTGCGCTGGGTACGTAATTCCTCCTTTATTTTTTTAAAGGTGATTGGTGAGACAGAAGGGAGAGGTGCTATTGAATCCAGTATATGGCATGGCATGTATCAATCTGATTTGAGGTAGAGTTAAGCAAGGGTGTGGTTTTTCATCCATACTAACTGAATCTCTGCAACATAGATAAGTTCCCTTAACTACATCTGTATTCCAATTTAGACCTTGTGCAGTGCCTCACACTAAATAGAGCCCAAATAAATGTTTGTTTGATTGAACTGTACTGTCTGCTGTTTAAACATGGCACACTTAACACATATTGTTGCTGCTTTCTCTGGAAAACCTACCAAGATTACTGTTAAAGAACAAAAAAAGTAAATATCTGCAATGACAGAATAGAAAATGAAACTGCAGCGAGGTAAGAGTTATGAAGACAATTTTGGAAAATGGAATGTCCGAGATATGTATACTGTATTAGTGAAACAAAAGAAGCTGAAATGTGCAGAAAGAGGAGGTAAAGAAGAGAAGCAACTTGATTTCCCACCAATTTCCAGAAAGGCTCAGGAATTGAAGGGACTAGGGACTCTAAAATATGGGAGTGAAGCATTGACCGAAAACTAAGGGAACTAGTGGACAAATCTGTTTAAGGCACAGTTCAACAACTAGATTACACACTCCTATCCTGTGCGGCCAAGTGACTATCTCACCACAGATTCTAAAGCAATAGCAGATTTTCCCCTACCCTTTCTTGGAGAGATTATTGAGAAGGGCCTTGGATGCAAGGACACCCAGAACATTGGAGGGTGGAGATTGAACAGAAACCTGTAAGTGAACAATAAGACTCTTAGCTCTTTTTCCTTTCCTTTAGGCCAGCAGCCAGGCTTATTCTCAAGGCAAGGATATATATGTGTGTGTGTGTGTGTGTGTATACATATATATAATCTAGGGATTATAGAGTATTATATATATTATATATTTCTCGGGAAATATATGTATCATCTAGGGAAACTGAATCATCTAGAGAAAAAAAGATACTAATATTTGGGGCTTTCCAACAGAAATTCGCTTGCTACTTTATTATCATAAAATGAATCCCACCCACCAATAAGACCTGCCCATGTACACAGAGCATCTAAAATGCTCCAAGTTCCACATTCTTAAGTCCAAATGAGTTGTCAAGAATCAACAGATACTTAAGGAAAGTCTAAAATAGGAAAAGCAGAGAATAAAAGTAGCAAATGCACAAAGATTAAAAAAGAACTCTAAGGAAACATCCAAATGGGAATGTCCTTGTCTCCTTTAAGTCTTTGCTCAGATGTCATGTTCTTTGAAAGATTATCATGATCACTTTACTCAAAATTACAAACTTCTTTTTCACCCATGACTCTCCATTCATCTCATCCTAGTCTTCTTTTCTTTTTCCCATGACAATCATCCTCTCTTGTATGTCACCAATTATCATCTAATTTATCAAATCTATTGTTTAGGGATCTTCTCTTTAGATTATAAGCTCAATCATGGGCCTAGAACAGTGCCTGGAAAATGGGAGATATTAATAACCATTTTGGAATGGATTAATTGCTTCAGTTTTAAAACATGAAGGTAAAAATTAATAGCAATAGCTAAAAGAGTTGGAAGGGGTTCCCTCCTTGAGCCCAGTTGGAGAGTAGAAAGAAGTAGGAACAAATGTTACCACTAGAAACCCTGTAATGCGATCTGTCTTTTTAACTGTTTACAAGTATTCCTTAAAGGGAAGTTAAATTAAATCATTACATCAGAAAAATACTGAATTTTATGTTTAGGAGATTATCTACAAACAAGGGCAATGTGGTTGCCAGTGTTTATTTGTTTGCTTTATTGTAAACAGCATTCTCACTTTTTATCTGAGACCGTGTAAGTGATTACTGTATCTTGGTTCACTTTAGGATTCCCTCAAGTACCATGTGCTGAGGAAATGTGGATGTGTACTTCCAAATTTCCACTCTTGTGTTTTCATTAAAATCTCAGTTCCAATCCACATGTTGACTGTTCCCATTTTTCTTGAATCTAATTGTAGATGATAGGCTTATTCAAAACATTTAGCAAAATCCACATAATCACATCACAGCAGACTTTCATTATTTTGTAAGATAGCTTTTTACAATAGTGAATAATGTATTGAGTTACTGAAAAGTTATTGTTATTACACCATAACTTTGTCCCAAGAATTATTCATTGTAAAAGTGAGAAATGTAGAAAATACATATGTAACATGCATATAGGCTACTCGAATAATTATATTTTACTACTATCTACTGTAGTCAAATTTGTCATATTCCCCATATCTGATTCTTAAAATTTCATGTCTTAGGTATTTGAGAATGGCAAACCAAACCAATTTATTAACATCATTATCATTAGTAGTATTTATTGTTGTATAGAAATAGGATAATGGGGGTCTGGACTGAAGGCAAAGAAAGTCTGTTTACATTGTGAATAGGTTGTAGTTTGGCTTCATTCCGTTTATTTCCAAATTATCTCCCTCATTGTTTTGGGGGTAATTTTTGTGCTAATATCTTTGCAAATTAGATTTAAAAAATAGAAAAGAAAAGGTCTTCTCTTATGAAGCCAATGAATATTTACTGACAAGCAATATAGTAGGACATGCCCTTGAATAGCAGAGAATCTAAAGAGAGGAGCAGATGTGTAAACTAAAAATACCAATTCAGTGAAGCAAGTTCAGCAAAAATGTCTGTGCAGGGTGCTACAGATTTGCAGAGGAGTTACATCACACTGCTATGAGAAATTACGGAGGTTTCAAAGGAAAATGGTAATATCAGAGCTGAGTAAAGGAGCATACATAGGAGTTAAACAGTTAAAAAAATAATGAGGAACTGTTATGAGGAATTACGGATGGCTTCAAAGGAAAAAGGTAATATCAGAGCTGAGTAAAGAAGCATACATACGAGTTAACCAATTAAAAAAAATAATGAAAGTCAGTGGGAGAATGTTTAAGGCAAAGGACAGCACACCAGGAAAGACAAAAAGAAAACTACAAAACATGATGTGGTCAATATTAGTGGAACAAAAAATGAAAAGTGGGAGCGTGGGGAAGGCTGAACTTGGAAATATAAGCGGGAGTCAACTTACAGTGGACCTTATCTGCAACCTAAAATGCATAAACTTTGTCCTGTACATCTTGTCCACTTTCACACATGGTTTTGCATAAGCAACTGGAGAAGGATAAAAATAAAATAATTATTATCAAACAGAGCTGCCTATCAATGACGATTCTGTGTATGACATGGTAGAGGGATGCAATAGAAGAGACATATTTCTAAGCTTTTTCCTAACTTGCCAAAAGGACATAGAAGATAATTCCTGGCAGACAGGGCCAGAAGGAAATGCTATAACATATTTTCAGAAAGAAAAACCATTTAAAAAAAAAAGAAGAAATTATCAGCAATTGTGATGAAAGCTTTTTATCTCAACTTGATGACTTATAAAACCAATTGCATTGCTCTAACTAACCATATAGGTAACCCTTGACATTTATAACTTATGTATGAGCAATATGAAAGAACCATGATACTTAATAATTTATCAGTTTGCTAAAGATGTGTTTTGAATTATAGCCACGGCAGGCTGATAAGTAACTTGACTTTAAATAGTGAATGAACCAACATAGCAAATCAATAAACAAATACATATCTTAAACTCAGCTTCTGCTCTCATTATAGTTTCCTCTGGCTGTTGTCTAGACATTTGTGAAATTGACCTGTTACCCAAATTTATGAATTTGGGAAATTCTAGGAACATATCTCTTATGAATGAAAAGAGTCTTTTGGACCCATTGCAGCAATTCCTTTCTTCGAAATGACCATTATACCCATAATTAATGCAATCAATACAATTTTATAGCCAGATGAATGTTCTATCCATAGTAAACCCTATTTCTCAAGGCAATAAACAATTGAGACAAATCAGATTAGTGTTCCATCAAAAGTCAGCTTTAGTAAAAGCAATATTCAAGGCATAAAGTAAAATGATGAACTCAAGATTCAAAAATGACAAATTATGTAAACACAGAACAACATAGGTGAATATGAATTAGTAGCTTGACGCAATACCACAAAATTTCCCAAGGTAACAAAATGTATCCCCACTGTTATGCTTCTCACTGATTAAAGTAAGTAGTCAGTCTAGTTCTGTGCCACCATCTTTATGATGGTCCTTGTTAGAATAGAACTGCTGGTATGTTTTCTCACTGTCCTAATGCTACAAGTAAATTACCTTATGATTGTTTGAGATGGAACACATTTTGTTTGGCACAGTCTCTGGCTAAAAATAGCATGAAATCTGTTTTGACAGTTTCTGATTATGTTGCCTAAATTCAGTGCATCCTCAAAAATTATATCTTATTTGGTTTGAAAAAAAAAAACTGTAACATAGTTCTAAACATATTTGTAAAATTGGTCATCTGAGGAGATTAAAGATTGTACCTAGTTATTATGAATAATAAAAGGTTAATTAATCACAAGAATCTTAAATTAGATGAAAGACTTCTGTGTTTATTGAGTGCCTGCTTTGTGCCAGATACTGCATGAGACTCCGCTGAGACATAGATGAACAATATTAACATAGTGCTGGTGCTTTGGTGAGTTCACACACTAGTGGGAAAATTGTATTATTCAGGCACTCACAAAACAGGTAGATAATTGCACATTATGATTAAGTGATATAAATAATAATATGCATAAAAGATTAAAGCAAGTACCCCTAATTTTCAATGAGCAAAGTCACTGTATTAGTCATCATGGATTGATATAAACCATTGATAAATTATTGATAAAATACCATAAATTGGATGACTTATAAACAGCAGAAATTTATTTTTCACAGTTCTAGAAGTTGAAAGTCTGAGATCAGAGTGCGGCATGAGCAGTTACTGGTGAGAGCCTTCTACCTCTCTGATTGCTGACTTCTCATTGTATCCTCATACAGTAGAAGGCAGAGGTGAGAGAGCTCTCCGGTGTCCCTTTTATAAGGACACTAATCCCATTCATTAGAGCTCCACCTTCACGACTTAATTACCTCCCAAAAGCCCAACCTCCCACTACCAACACATTGGGAGTTACAATTTCAACACATGAATTTGGGGGGAACACAAATATTCAGTCCATTGCTGTCAGAGAAAGCTTGTATGGCAAAATGACATTTAGACAGAGATCATGATGATGAAGAGGCGCTGCCTAAAAAGAGATTGCAGCATATTCAAAGCTTCCAAGGAAGGAAGTGTAAAATTTGTGTCACTGGAATACATTGATCTGGAAGGAGGAGCTTAAGATACAAAATAGTGTATACAAATTAGTTCCAGAGAAGCAGGGGATGGACTATTTAGAGACTCCGTGGGTCATTTTATGTATCTTGAATTTTATCCTAAGTACAAACGAAATCACTTGAGAAATTTAAGTACCCTAAGTATTTTTAAAGTCAGTCTAAGCGCCATGTGGCTCATGGATTGGAAGAAGAAAACAGACCAAACATGTCTCATGAGGAGAATATGGGACAGTGGCCATAGAGGTGGACAGAATTAAACAGATTCATAAAGTGGTAAATTTAAAAATTTTGTGTCAGTAACAAGAGAAACTTTTTTACAATTTGAACAGCATACAAAATAATAGTTAACTATGTATATATTGTGGAGGAATATTTAGGCCTATGCTGTCAAGTAGAGTAACAAATGAATAAAGTAGATCTGAGTTTTCAAGTTAGATTAATGAATAAGCAGTTTTTGTTGCTCAAGGACATAAAGACTTGGGTTTCCCTCATCCCACATATGTGTATTTTCCTTCATCCCAGATATGTGTCTTTTCTATCCTCTTATAAACAAAAAATGGAGAAAATAATAAGGCCACACCAATGGAAATTCACCTTTAATCAAAAATACTTTGGGCACAAGACACTGATGTTATCATTTTATAATCATTAAGATGTGTAGGGATGACCTTGCCTATATGACCTTTCAAAAAAGGAAGGGGGCCTTTTGAAGTTATAAATAATCTAAAGTCGATGGCAATATTTAAATCCCAAATAAGAAAAAATTAAAGAAAAATAACCATAAGAACTGCGTAGTAGAAATCAGTTTCTCACTAGCCAGCAACATTGACACTGTACACTGGAAAAATCCTTGTTATGCGGGCTGACCTGGGCATTATAAGATATTTAGCAGCATCCACAGGCTTTACCCACCAGATGCTATAGCAGCCCTTGAAAATCATTAAATTTGTTACCAGACATTGCCAAATGTCCCCTTTGGTTGATAACCACTGCAGTAAATCTACCTTTCTGCATATTTGCTTTTTCACTAATTAACTAATATTGAAATAATAAAATATTGTGTTCATTACCAAAATTAATGCTCTATACAGCTGATCAATCAATTTGCTATTCTATTGGATTTACTATGCACCTCCCTATATTTGCTGGAGACACAATTAGTTTTTCTTACCATCCATAATCTTCATCTGCCAATAGTCAGGATCTACATTATAATTATAGTAGAACCTGAAATGATTAGGGTAATAATGAAGTTGGCAAAGAAACCATGCAGCTTAAAGTATATTAATTAGCAAACACATTTAAGTATTTTATATTCAGAAAAATAGACTCCTTTTATTTCATGCTCATTGTAATGGAAACATTTTTTAAGCTGGTCTTGCTGGCAGGATTAATAACTGCCTTGTGGTATAATCGTATTTTATAACTTTTTCTTATATACAAATTTATAATGAACTTCTATTGAACAGCTAATGGTTTGACTTCTAATTATTCAATATGTAAATAATTCAGGACAATTTGGAGAAGAGGAGGAATTAAATATAAACAGCCCATTGCTAAGGGAATTTTCTTCTGCATGCTCTTGTCTTCCCTTCAATAATCCTTATCTTTTCCCTCCTGCTTCAGCTTCTTTATTGCTCCTCTACTGATTTGGTTATCATAATCTTTGCAGCGTTGCAAAATACTTCAAGTTCCCTCTGCAACCTTCCAAAAAAGTCAATGAAAGTGGTTATTAGACATCTTATAATTAAATGTTCTTTTAACTTTTCTGTCCCATTTAAGCCAGTATCTTACCCTATTACAACTTTTGACTCTAAGTGTATTCCATCTGCCATGAAAGTTAAAATTCACAGGAGAAATTAAACCTAGTTTAAAAAGAAAAGGTTATGAATCAAAGATTTGTCTCACAGAATCATAAATAAGCATTCTAGGGAATCAGCATATATTCAAATCTTTTCATGTACAAAGGATATTTAACATTTTATGTGATGCCATGGAGAACCAAAAAAATTAAAAGATAACAGTCAGCTTGCATTTGTTTCTCTTTCAATTCTATTTCTGAAACCTTTAGGTTAATAACATGTTTCATACTAAATATATCAACTGCCTAAGTTCAAACATTCTTCCTTTTCTGACTTCACTCTTTCTATCAGTGCCACTACACTCCCAGTTTCCCAAAAATAAAAATGTGGAGTTTTCTTTTACCCATCCATTGTCTCTCACATTTTAAGTCACTGATTTATTTAATCATATTCCCTGGCATCTACTATGTGTCACACATTGTGCCGGGAATTATCAATAACAAACTTAAAATAGCTCTTAAATTCTATAAAATGGAAGAATACTTATCTTATAGAGCTGTGTAAGGATTATGATCTACTATATGTAAAGTATTAAAACTGTAGATGACACGTAGTTATGTGTACGTCCCCACTGCCAACGTCCTAAGCTAAACTTAGTCGTTTAACTCTTATATTAATATCTTACTCTCATTTTTCTACCTTGATTTTTCCAATATTTTTCTATCCTACTTACTAATAAAGAGAAACCTTCTTAAACTCCTTAACCAGCCATCAATGTTGGATTTTATTATTTTTTATGGTAATGGAAAATTCTAGTGATTTACAGTTAGTAATAATGTGTAACTCTTACCTAAAAATTATATTTCTGGGATTAAATATATTTATTTATGTGGAAACTACCTGAAATAATCCCAAATCCAATCTGTAAGCCTTTTTGGAAGATACTCAATAACATTTAATAAGTATAAATACTTATTTAATTTGGTGTATGTATTGGGATTTTTTGTTTCAATGTTTTAAACTCATCATGGACTAAAAAGACTCATCCAGAGATGATGGGGAGAAGTAAGATTTGGCCTCTTTTCTGTTTCTTCATTCATCTCATTCTACTTCATTATGTTTGTAAGACCCAAAACCATATCTCTGTCTCTGTATTTTCTTGCCTATAAAGATTGCAGAAAAATGGAAGCAATTATTTTAATTATCATTATTTTATCAATCATAAATTCCAGTCTGACTCTAGGCTTGCAATTAACAGTGAACTTCTGAATCTTTGATAAGAGACCAAGAGGCTCTGGAGATAAAGGGGAAATTTCTGAAGAAATTTGGTAAGACTGTGGCTCCTGACTCTCATCCACATCTTTACAGTCTGAAGCCAGAAGGAGCTATCAACATGCAGTGCATTTTAACTCTCGTAGAACTATTTCAGGAAGAAATACATTCTCCAGGTCAGTCTGCTTAAAGGGGCAGAGATTTGAATAGTTAAAGAAGTTTTATAGACTGACCCAGATTTCAGATCTTAACACTAATTGCTTTAGATGGACCTGTCTCATGGCACATTTTAATATCTTCTAGAACCTCCCGTATTACTTAGTCTAGGCTTTGCTTTCAGATTTCCTGTAGCACAATCAAAAGTAATGTAAAATTTGCTCAAATTCATTTCTGCATTGTCTTGATTCATCTACATAAGTCCATTAGGGAAGAGTAGGATAACACAAAAACTTCTTCTTTATTTAAAATGTCAAAAGCAATCAGAGCCACATTTGAGAAGCCCCAGTCCTCTCCATTCCTCTCCCCAGTTAATACATTCTCTCTATTAACTGACATAGGCATAAATCCCAGGAGATGAATGCAAAATAGATCTATAATATCAATCTGAAACTGATTTAAATAATTAGAACTCTACCATCACTCTATCCCCATTTCTTTCCCAAGGTGGAGGAGGAGGAGGAATAAATGACCATAGTTTGTGTGTGTGTACAAATTTCTAAATTAAAATAATGCATTGCTAATTGCATATATTTGAACATATGGTCAACCCAATTATTTAAAAAATCTAATTTGTCAGAAGGTAAAGAGAAATAATGATGGAGCAATTATCCCTCTGAACTTATCTTAATTACCCAGGCAAGACTGCTAATGATGTCCATTTCCTAGGTTCCACTGACAGTATGGTAATTAAAGGTCATGTGAGAACATTTGTCCCAAGGAGATATAAAGTCAAAATGGTAAACTCAGAATATAAACCTGAACTGTAATATGAGTACAAGTTCATGGTGCAGAACCAGCAGTCTAGAGATTTTATAGCCCTTTCGTTAGTCATAGAATTTATTCTGTTTCATAACTCTAAACCCCATTAACTGGCCATGATTGGGAGTTTAATAATCTAGGTATTGGACTCAAAGCTGAGAATGTGCCCGATGAGATCATTTGAGTCCTCATTACCAAAAACAAAACAAACAAACAAAAAACCTGAGGTGTCATGTAATGTTAGGAAGCTTTTTTAAAATTTAACTTCCAGAAAATTAATCCAACCTCCCGAGTAGTAAAGTCATAATTGTCAATAGGCTAAAAAGATAGGCTTTACAATGTGAAAATGGGGCCATAATCTGGCCATAGAGAGAGGCGTTGCCTCTGCATTATGCTTGGAAGCCCTGATCAGAGTTCTAGGATGCACCAGAGTCACAGATAAGCTTCTGTGTTCCCCACCCTGGTTGTGAATAAATAGTTCGAAAAATAAATATATAAATAAGCTTCTTGTTGAAGTAAACTTAGTGTTTTTCTACATTTTAGGTCATGACACATACTACCATCTGGTTATACAATAAAATATAATTACTTTTGAGAGAAAAGTCATTTTTTCCCCTTCAAAAAGATCCAAGAAAGAGAATGCTCCAATAGTCTCTTAAAAATCTATCTTTGTTATTTGGGCATAGCTACCCTTGCAATAAAGTATATGTTTCAAGTAGTTATTTGGTTGTTCAGGTACTTTCAAAACAGCTGTTTTCTCCACAACAACTACCATTTTAAAATACGTAGAACTACACTGCATATTTATGTTACAATGATAGAGTATATTTTTGTGATAGAACTGTCAGTTACACTTTATTTTCAAGAAAAAAAATGGTATCGAAAAAGGGAGTAAGCTGTAAAGATTCACTCATTTGGCTTCTTATGTTGTTTTTGGAACATTCGCTATACTTCTGATATAATTTTACTTCCAGCCTTATAATAAAATATGTGTATGTTTTCAACAGAAAGTGTTAATTAGAATAAGAGCAACTTTTACTTTATTTGTTTAAATAAAATTTAAATGCTTCCCCTAACATCTGTTTTAAAGGACGTATTTTCTTTTCCTGATTATCCAGTTTTCTGTTGTGAGCCACCAAGCTTATTTTCAGAAATTTGAAAGTTTGAACACTGTTTTCGGTTAAGATAATTTTAAAAGTCAAATTTAATTTAACTAATATATGTTTTACTTTCTTAAAGTTACCGGATACAAGTACTTACTAATTAGACCTTAATTTTTCTTTATTGTCTAATATTTCATTTAAAACTTCTTTGGCAAATCTGAATAAAAATATGAGTATTCAGATTCATGACCACCTTATTTTGATGTAATCTTAAAGCTTATAAATTTAAAATTTATGTCTAATCTGAACAGTGCATAGGGAGTATATCAGTTTGCTCAGGCTACCACAACAAAATACCCAGATTGGGTGACTTAAACAACAGAAACTCATTTTATCATAGTTCTGGAGGCTGAGAAGTCTAAGATGAGGGTGTCAGCAAGATAAGTTTCATTCTAAGGCCATGTCTCTTGGCTAATAGATGGTCTCCATCTTGGTATGAGTTAACGTTGACTTTGTGCACAGACACAGAGAAAGAGCACACAGAAAGCTCTGGTGTCTCTACTTGTAAGAACACTAATATGTCAAATCCCCACCCTTAGGACTCATTTAACCTTAATTACTTTATTTTCTTAGCAGCCTCATGTCCAAATACATCCCTACAGTGTGTCAGAGGTTCAACATGTGAATTTCTAGGGGATTTATTTATTCAATCCATAACAAAGAGCCACATAAAAGTTACTTTCTCAGGTATGAACTTATATTAGCCTAATACAGATATTTATGGTTACATATAGAAATAGGTATATGTATATACACAGGTTAGTATACAGTAATCCTCATTTAGCCTTGGTTTTCCTTTTCATGGTTTTAGTTATCTCTGGTAAACCGTGCTCTGAAATGGTAAATGGAAAATTCCAGAAATAAACAAGTCATGAGTTTTACATTTCACAACATTCTGAGTAGTGTGATGAAATCTCATGTCATCCCTCCCAGGACGTGAATCCTCCATATATCAGGCAAATGCACACTGTATACAGTGTCCTCCAATTACTCACTTCCCAGCCTTCTTAGTTATCAGGTCAACTGTGGCAGTATCACAAGTGCTTGTGTCCGAGTAACCCTTATTTTACTTAATAATGGCCCCAAAGTGTAAGAGTACTGATGCTGGCCATTTGAATATGCCAAAGAAAAACTATTAAGTATTCCTTTAAGTGAAAAGGTTTAAAAAAAACTGAATGCTGAGGTTGCTAAGATCTTTTATCTGTGAAATTGCAAAGAAGAAAAAGGAAATTAGTGTTAATTTTACTGTTGCACCTCAAACTGCAAAAGTTATAGCTGCAGTACATAACTGCTTAGTTAAGATGGAAAAGGCATTACATTTGTGAGTAGAAGACATGAACAGAAATATGTTCTGACTGCCAGCAATTGGGTTCATTACTATTTGAGATTCACATCCACTGGGGTCTTGGAAGATATCCTAAACCAACCACCAGTAGCAATGAACACATTCAGCTTTCATATCTGGATTCTAATAGCATTAGTAATAATAATAATAATCTCCTTGTAGAAATGGGTGATTCTAGGACTGGAGCAAGAAATATACAACATATTCCTGGGACAGCTTGTAGTGTAAAAATTTAAGGAAATGTAAAAAAACAAACAAAATGCAAAAAGAAAAAAAAAAAAACACAATGATGGGAGTATATAAAAGGAACATAGGAGAGAACTGAGAGAGCTCCCAATGGTCAAATCTGGAACAATGTATTCAACAAATAAAATAATATCAAATTATCACTCAACGTATAAAATAAATAATCTTGAATCCATACTGACATATGCTAATGATTAAATAGGTAAATTAATGGAGGAATGAATTAATGAAGAATAGACAAATCTCCTATGCAAAAGAATTCTAAATAATGTATGTGGTTATTCCACTCTCAAAAAGGTAAAGCATAACTCTCCGCTTCCATATGGGATGTGCACAGTAATTTCTTTCCAACATGTACATGAGGAAATGGGGGAAACTGACATAAAGAAAGGCAGGGAATATTTTTTGGTAGAGAAAGGGGACAAGCACTACCTTAACCAGGTAATCAAGGTGAAAATCAGCAGTGATAAATCATGTTAATAGTATGCGATTAGAATGGCACTTTACTTGTGAAGTTTTGCTTCCCAAAACCTATAACCCCAGTCTAACCATGAAAAAAATTTGCTCAGAAAATTCCCATGGAGGAACATTCCATATAATGCCCAATCAGTACTCCTCAAATCTGTCAAGGTCTTCAAAATCAAGTTTAGTCTGAGAAACTGTTGCAGCCAAAAGGAACCTAAGGAGATATGACTATTAAATATAATGTGGTATTTTGGATGGAATCCTGGAACAGAAAAAGGACATTAGGTAATAATTAAGGCAATCTGAATCAAGTATGGATTTTAGTTAATAATAATTTGTCAATATTGGTTCATTAATTGAGACAAATGTACCATATTAATGTAAGATGTTAGCTAATAGGGAAAAATGGATGTGGAGTATATGAGAACTCTTTGTACCATCCTCATAAATTTTCTGTAAATCTAAAAGTATTTAAAATATAAAGTTTATTTTTTAAAAAAATACTCCCTTGGTAAACTAACAGAAAGAAAACCTGTTATATGTTACTGATATACAATGTATGTTAGCCACCTAATGGTAAATGGGAAATCTTCCTACATCATGGGGAAAGTGACAAAGTTGACCATGGACAAGAAGTTTAAATTTCTTGACTTTGAAGTCTTCTATCACAGAATAGAGATAAAGAACCAGTTATGCTTCGGTTAACTTGGAAGGATTTCAAGTGAATGAGATGATATTGAGAGAGATGTGGGAAAGAAAAAAGAGAGTGTTCATTCATTACAGGATATCTAAGGAGAATGAAACGTTTTGAGGATCCTTTCATGTCACTATATTTTTTGTTAGGCCCTCATCTCATAGATAATACAAAGCTGTAAAGCTCCATGAATCTTCTGAGGAGATAAAATGGCAATATTCGTTATCCACATTACCTGACAGATTGGGAAACCTCTTACTGTATAAGTAGTAATTGCAAAGCATAAATTAGATTAGATTTATTGAATTTTAAAATCAATAAATTTATAACACATGACATTCATTTGAGATATATATATACCATACACACACACATATATATATACACATTACACACACACATACACATATATATCCTCTGAGATAAGAGGATATAGATAAGAGATAAGAGTTTTAGAAAACCTAAAACTGAGAAAATATTATAAGAATCTTTACATTTGTAAATCTTCCCAAATAAGAAACATATTTTGACATTTGGAAAAGAAGTAATTATAGTAAATACATTTTTATTCACAATTACTCTTTAAATAGCAAACCAATGGAAAAAATTCGTTCAGATGAAAACTATAAGCAATATAAACGTTATAGTTGCTTCCTATAATGTATTGCAAATTTAATAACACATTAACAAGTTAATCACATATTACAAAATCAGGTCTTTCAAAAAACACTGTTTGGGAAATCCCGTTTTATGTTATTGGTATGTTAAAATCTAATCAAAATCTCTAATCAATTTTCAGAGCTAAAGGTTAAGATGTTTTGCAGTAATTATTCAAGGAACAAAGTTATTTGCACCTCTGTTGGGGGCATCTTCTTCAAGGACATGAAAGCCTGACATTTCTTTATGTCTGCATTTAATTGTAAAGAAAGCAGTCTCTCAAATTTCTGGTTTAAAAGAACTGTCTTATAAGTGGTTCCACATTTTGAAGAAAAGTTTAAGGTCTCTCTTCTAAAGGCTGCTACTGTATGATGAAAAATCACAACTAATCTTGAGTCAGTGTTATGATAATTCTGTTATGGCAAGTGATTATCTATATTCAAAACAATCCATATGCCTCAGAAATGTTATTGGCCACTTATTTCATGTATATCGTCTTTTAATGTTACCTGTTAAATTTCTTAGGAAATTGATGCCAACCAAATTTTAAGAAGAAATATAAATTTTGCAGCTGAATGGAACAATAGCATATGATATTGAGATATCTTTGCTATCATTAGTGTGGTATTAGATAACTAAGATCTTGGGTAGAGCTCAGTGATTTCTATGACCAACTCATATTTTACAATTTAATGATATAAGCTCACTGATAGCAAAGACTATATCTTGTGGCTGTAGAACAGAGAAGTGCCTGGCACACAAAATATATATTTCTTGATTACCTAAGGAATGAATGATATTATAATATTCATCACTGGAAAAATAATTATCAAATGAATCCCCCATGTTTCTAAATCATTTCCACATGTTAACTTTATTATTCATGCTAATCATTATTCAAAGTATTTTGTTGTTCATGCTAATCATTGATTCAGAGTATTTAGATACAAAGTCATTAACCGAGTTTGGCTTTCTAACATTGAAATTAAGACTTGTAATGGATACACATAATTATAAATATGTCATTAATAAATGGCTACAAATGATCTAGTAGTTTAGATTAAAAACTTACATAGAAGAACCAAAACTCTAAAACTACTAGAAGAAAATAGGGAAGAAACTCCTTGACATTGTTTTACACAAAAATAAATAAGTGACTATATCCAACTAAAGAACTTCCGCATAGTAAAGAAAAATATCAACAAAATAAAAAGGCAGCATAGGCCGGGCGCGGTGGCTCAAGCCTGTAATCCCAGCACTTTAGGAGGCCGAGATGGGCGGATCACAAGGTCAGGAGATCGAGACCATCCTGGCTAACACGGTGAAACCCCGTCTCTACTAAAAAATACAAAAAACTAGCCAGGCAAGTTGGTGGGTGCCTGTAGTCCCAGCTACTCAGGAGGCTGAGGCAGGAGAATGGTGTAAATCTGGGAGGCTGAGCTTGCAGTGAGCTGAGATCTGGCCACTGCACTCCAGCCTGGGCAACAGAGCAAGACTCCATCTCAAAAAAAAAAAAGGGCAGCATAAAAAATGGGAGAAAATATTTGCAAACCTTGTATCTGATAAGGGTTTATTATCTAAATATAAGAAACCCACACAACTAAATAGCAAAAAAGCAAATAATCTAATGAAAAAATGGGCAAAGGACATGAATAGACATTTTTCAAAGGAAGATATACAAATAACCAATAAGCATATGGAAAGTTGTTCAACATAACTAATCCCCATGATAATGCAAATCAAAATCACAGTGAGGTATCACCTCACATCTGTTTGATGGCTATTATTAAAAAGATAAGATATAACAAGTGTTGGTGAAGGTATGGGAAAAAAGGGATCCCTTGTACACTGTTGGTGGGAATATAAATTGGTATGATCATCATGGAAAACAATATGAAGGTTCCTCAAAAAATTAAAAATAGAACCACCATATGATTCAACAACCTAATTCCTGGGTATATATCCAAAGGAAGTGAAGTCAGGATCTTGAAGTGATACCTGCAATACTATGTTTGTTGCAGCATTATTCACAATAGCTAAGATATGGAAGCAACCTAAGTGTCTGCTGAGAGATAAGAAAATACGGTTTATGTACATAATGTTATGCTATTCAACCTTTAAAAAGAAGTAAATCCTGCCATTTGTAACATTATGGTTGAATCTGGGGGACGTTATGTAAAGTGAAATAAGCCATACACAGAAAGACAAATATTGTGTGATCTCATTATATGTGGAATTTAAAACATTCAAAAAGCAGAAAGTAGAAAGGTGATTCCTAGGGGCTGGGGGCTGGTGGAAATAGGGAGACGTAAAAAGGGTACAAAGTTTGAATTGTAAGATGAATAGGTTCTGGAGATCTAATTTACAGTATGATGAATAGAGTTGATTATGCTGTATTGTTTACTTAAAATTTGAAAAGGGAGCAGACACACATACACACATGCAAATAGTAACTGTGGATAGTGATAGATGTGTTAATGGATTTGATTATGAAAATCATGATGGAATGTGTAAGTATATGAAATCACATTGTACACATTGAATGCATACAATTTTGGTTTGTCAATCATATCTCTGTAGCTGTTCTAGGAGTTTTGGTGCTTAACACATAAAATAAGTTGTTAGCTGTTTGACTTCAGATATGAACCAAGTTATCTTTAGCATGCACATGTATCACTGTTTGTATGACAATTTTTCATAAATTTCTAAAGGATGGTGTTAATTAATAAAAGGAAATGCCTACTATTTAGAAATTAAAATTTCATTTGTATTTGTGTTCTAGAGGGTAACTATTTCTAGTGCATGTGTTTTTCAGTAAACTCTATTTCCATGACATTGCTACTGTATTAGTCTGTTCTCATGCTGTTAATAAAGACATGCCTGAAACTGGGTAATTTATAAAGAAAAGAGGTTTAATTGAGTCACAGTTCAGCAGGGCTGGGGAACCCACAGGAAACTCATGGCAAAAGGGGAAGCAAACATGTGCTTCCTCACATAGTGACCGCAAGGAGAAGTGCCAAACAAAAGGGGGAAAAGCCCCTTATAAAACCATTCGATCTCGTGAGAACTCATTTACCATCGTAAGAACGTCACGAAGGTAACCACCCCCATGATTAAATTACCTCCCACTGGGTCCCACCCATGACATGCCGAGATTATGAGAACTACAATTCAAGGTGAGATTTGGGTGGGGACACAGCCAAACCATATTGACTACCAAGAAAAACAAAGCATGTATTTCACTTACCTGTGAAATTCAAGCACATAACATCTTACTGTTGGACAATAGTTTTTTGTAATAAAGATACCTTGATTCAATTATAATTAACAATGAAAATGTGAACATAATATTGATTAATAATTTTCTTGTTTTTAAATATTTTTTCAGGTTTTATCAGACTCACACAGATATACCGTATTAAAGGCCAA
The DNA here is from genome assembly GCF_008728515.1 of Papio anubis. Classification (NCBI taxonomy): domain Eukaryota; kingdom Metazoa; phylum Chordata; class Mammalia; order Primates; family Cercopithecidae; genus Papio; species Papio anubis. Next base: position 38,337,896 of record NC_044988.1, on the reverse strand, counting down.
GTGCTAGTTAATGACTGTGGAGATACTCTGATCTTTACATGTTTTTTTTTAAGTATTTATTATGGTAGTTGTAAAGGGTAAGTTTATTTTAAAGTGCTTAACAAAGTATAAAAATTGAGATTTTTGACTGTAAAACATCCAGAGTAGAGGAGGATAGAGTGATTTTAAATTTTACATACATAGCATAGCATAATATGGATAAAATAGCAGAATATCCTGAATAAATATGTTCAAAGTATGTTTACAAATCACCTCCAACAACAAAATTTTAGAGTAGACGCATAATCTCCTAAGATACAATGAAGAAAAAAACTTTATAAAACATCCCTTTTATAGGACAGAATAAATAGATGGAAAGAAACAAATTGGTCTGACAGTGGTCTTTGTTTCTCATGTTTGCTTATATGAAGCCAAGAGTGGTAGATAAATTAAAATCTTAATAGGAAATCTTGTGCTGCATTTAACCATGATAGGTCTCTACTAGGCAGCCTCACTTTGCTTCCAAACATTCTGCTTCAGTGTTTGGAAAGCAGATGGGGAAAATTAAAATTGAAAAAAGAAAAAAAAGAAGTCATGCTTTCAAAGGCATCTGAGAACAAATAAATGAACTCATTTTTACTGGTATATTTGCACCTTCTTAATAGAGAGAAGTGTCAAGGTTGTTTCCTATAGTTTTCTGGCTAATTATGAAATACTTACTTTAGCCACATCTTGATATGAATAACAGACTTACACAAATGTGTTTCTCAGAAATATCTTCTGTGCTCCTATTCAATTGATATGTTTCAAAAGTGTTGCAAATAATAATCTTTTTAAATATAAATTTGTTTCACAATAGGACCTTTAGTTACCCATTTCATTAATATGATTTATGCTAAGCCATCATATCTATCCACAATCATTTAGACTCACAGATTTAATGAGAAAACTCTCAAGTCTATGATTTATAAACATAACTCTGCCACAAATGATAACGTACTGAGTAATTTCCTTCTCTGTGACCACAATAGCTGGTCCTTGTGAAGTCTCGCTGGATAGGAAAATTAGCAAGTAGCTACAATCTGGTAATCTGCAAACCTGAGACATATAATTTAGCACTAAAATTTTATAGTACTGATTATATTAATAAATATTACAGCAATTGTGGAGAAAAAGGTGATGATGAAATAGTAATTAGACACATGGCAACTGGGTCATTTTTAAATTGGGCTAGCACATAAACATTTATGTCAACATTCCTATACTAAATACCTTTTGTTTTGGTTTGGGGTGACAGAGTTTCATTCTGTTGCCTAGGCTGGAGTGCAGTGATGTGATCTCCATTCAATGCAACCTTCAGCTCCAAGGTTCAAGCGATTCTCCTGCCTCAGCCTCCTAAGTAGCTGGGACTACAGGTCCACACCACCATGCCCAGCTAATTTTTGTATATTTGGCAGAGACAGAGTTTCACCATATTGGCCAGGGTGGTCTTGAACTCCTGACCTCAAGTGATCTGCCTGCCTCTGCCTTCTAAAGTGCTGGCATTACAGACATGAGCCACTGCGCCCAGCCAAAAACCTTTTAAATATCAAAAAAAAAAGAAAGAAAGAAAGAAAAAAAAGTCAGTTTCAAGACTGCATTCAGCTGTTTTGTTTACTCATTCATTTTTCGAACATTATTTGTTCAAGCACTATGCTATCAACAGAAAGATCAAAGAAAAATGAGACACTGGCCTTATAGTTTCAGTAAGGGATACAGATGTGCAAAATGACAACTACAGTGAAATTAGAATTCAAATAAGAGAAAGACAAGGAGCCAATGGATTGCAAAAAAGGGAAGAACTAACTTGGTTTAGAGGCATCAGGAAAGGTTCTATAGAGCATGTTTTAGTTGAATGCTATCAAGAAATGGGTAAGAATTTTTTTAAGAGAAAAGGTAATTACAAAAATGTATGCTCATCAAAGGAAGTAATGTGTTCAAAGACTCAGAGTTGCAAACGGACATTATGAGTTCTGTGATAATTACAGGAATAATTGGAGATTAGGGTTGTAGAGTGAGAAGAAACAAAGGTTAAATGGAAATGCTGGTAGTAGCAAAACTATGACGGCAGGGCCATGCAGATGATGCCGAGAGGTTTAGTCTTTGCCCTATTGTTGATGGTATAATTTGTAGCCCTGTTGGGACTCATCTGATAACAAAAGCAAGTACAATTTTTAAAAATCCCTTTTGGAGCCTGTTATAATAGTTGCAATCACGATGTAAGTCAGTAGCAATGGAGATGGTAAGGAAACAGAATTCACTATACGTATTTGAAGTAGAATTAATTGGCTATTATGGCCAATGAAATGTGGAGTGGGAGAAAGAAGGCAATAGAATGTCCAGGTTGTCACAAAAGAATTTACCACAGAAAATTTATGTATGCTAACATTATTTAGGATAGAATTCTGTAGGATGGGAAGTATTGGCTAGGGAATGGCAATGGAAATGAAGCTATACAAGGATTTCAGTTTTGAGCATGTTGAGTCTGAAATGCCTGTGGCAGACCAGAAAATATAAAACGTACTTGTGGACTGAGAAGAGACATTAATTTACCGATTTTTTAAATATATATATATATGTGTGTGTGTGTGTGTGTGTGTGTGTATATGTGTATATATATGTGTATATATACACAAATACACATATATATACACACACATACATACACATACACACACACACGCACACACACATATGTATATACTACTTTCAGAGCTATCCACATACAAAGAGTAGTCAAGACCATGAAAGCAGATGAGATTATGCATCTCATTTACTAAGATGAAGAAATAAGTGAGGACCAAAGTGAATGCCATAAGAAACACTGACATTTAGTAGTACTCTGTAAGAGGGGTAGCCTGGGGTCAAGACATGAAATGACCAAAGGTGCATTAGCAAGCTGTGCTGACCCTGGAAACAAGAATAGAAATAACTTAAAAAATGGTCAACAGAATCAAGTGCTTTAGAAAGAAATGAGGTGAGATCTGAATAAAAGTGACCACTAGATTTAGCACATGCACAATTGCTAATGCCTTACCAAGGGTTAATGTAGTAGAGTGTTTTGGTTCAGAAATACTAGACCCAAGGAATGTCTGGAGAGAGCAAGAAATGAAGCCATCAAGTGATTATTCTGCCAATTAGTTAGTGATGAAGAAAAGAATAAATATTTATTGATAGTTTGAGAAAATATGCTTTTAGAATAGATGAGTCTTTATCATTCTTTACAGACTGAAGAGAAGTCAGAGGAAGAGCAATTAGCGTTATAGGAAATAGAGGAAAATGTGATGGAGCAATGTGTGAGGCAGGTGGGGTAATATTTAACTTTGAGGAAAAGTGAGTATGTCTTCTTTTAAGAAAGGAGAAAAAGTGATAAGTACTATTTTCGGAACATATAGAGGAAGAGACAAAAAAATTAAAAAGTTGAATATTTTCCTTTGTAAAAGAATACACAGTGACATGTTATTCAAGAAATGAATTCAAAACTATTCATGCCAAATATGTGAGGTTTTATATTACATACTAGGTAGCGGGAAATGAGTGTTATTTTTAGGCCTATTCATGAAAGTTTATTCTATCATCTCCCCAACGATAATAGCAATCATATTTGGTAGATACCGTTCTGTTAGCTTGACATTGTCTAACACTTTCAATAAAGAATAGGCGAATAGCTAATACTTAATGAGCATCTATTCTGTGCCAGATACTGTTTATCATATTTTCCAAAAGTCCTTTGATAAAAGCATTGTTATCCACATTTGGTAGAAAATGAAATAAAAGCTGGGAAAGGTTAAGGTTAAGTGGTCACATGACTAGTTAATAATGGAGCCAAGATCCTAACATAAGAATCTATGTTCTTTTCCATTGCACCAGGGCACTTTTCTCTATAAGGCTGTCTTCATTTTCAGTATTTCCTCTAAGTTAAAATTCTAGAAATTATCTTCATGAGAAATGATTAGTAGTATCACATTAATAGTGTAACACAAGACATTAATCTTCAAAAACTTGTCTGAAGGACTGGTGGAGAAATGACTGACGAAGATGTTAATGGAATGGACCTGAGACATTTCCTTGCCAGTGGGAGTGAGGGGTAGCAAATTTCAGTAGTTAATGTTAATATTGTTTTGCTTGTCCTCGCAAGCTGATCAGTTCTGGAGACATCTGACCATAAAACAATGAAGGTATTCAGGGAGAGCAAGAGGAAGAATAAAACTTACAACCATGGCAGGAGTCCATTCATGACTCCAGAATCACTTTAAGATCAAAAAGTTTTAAAGTTGCCTTGAAGTCCAGATGATGGAAGAATAAAAACCAACAAACTTTATTACCTTGAGTATGGCTAAGCTGAACCTACAGGTCAAGTGTAACCCCAGCTGTAGGGGACAAGAAGAATTAAGACCTGAAAGTTAGAATAGAACTCCAAGAAACGGAATTATTTTGTGTTTAATTAAATTACATATGTAGTTCCTCTGACTAATCCTGAACATTACTTGGATATCTAAGAATACCAATAATGTTTACTTAGTGTTATTGTATTGACTTTAAAATATCAAGAAATCTAGTAGGACATGCCAGTAAGATTATATCATGGTTGAGTTAATTTTCCAGATGTAAAACCTAGTTGTTTATGAAATGTCACAAAACCTAAGAAAGATTGAATATCGTGAAGGAAATTATAATTATTGCTTGATTATTAGTTTTCCTCTGTGTAAGTATATTGAACAAGGAAACATGAGGTACTCAGAATTATTCAGTATGGGCTATTTATCACACAGGGTCAATATACTTCTAGTATATTCACTATGATTAATGCAGTCCAATTAGAGAGATATATGTAGGCAGCAGCAAGACTCATTTCATGGTAAAGAGAAACAATTTTTTATTTTTTTTCCAGCCCCAGTCAACTTTTTTTTTGTTCGATAACAAATTTCAAATGCAGTTCACTTAATTGAACCAAATGGTCATGAGGAAAAAGGCAGCTGCAGACTTATACTAAGCAGATAGTTTTGAGGAACACTGTCATTTTTCTATTTGTTCTATCACTAGTGATAATTGGGCTTACTTCCTAGCAGTTGGATACTTTCTGTAAAAAAGAAAATATAAAACTAAATTATAGACATTATGCTGTGCCTGAAAGAGAAAAGAAATGAGAAGATATAATTGAACCTGTAAAGGGTTCATTTGTAGATGGGACATTTCCTCCTGGGAAATGAAAGATCTCACAGTAATACAATGAATATACTTCTGATTTATGATAATTAATTCTGAATGTGGGTTATCTACCACATTGCTCTCTATAGAAGATGAATTGTACAACTAAATTATCAGGGTCTTGGAAGTAAAATTAGCATAACCTTAACAGAAAGTGAAGTTTTGTACCTCATCTTCACATAGAAAGCATAGATCAAGCCATCCTGTCTTATTTCACTGCCCAGAGGTCCAATTATAAAAAGGAAATGAAGCAAAGAAGGAACAGCTTTCCTATGTATTCTTCCATGACATGAGTTTTTTTGGTTATCATACCAAGTTTAGGGGAAGATTGAGATACCTTCACTCCATTAATTCTGACCTCAAGATAAGAGTCGGATGAGAGTGGATATTGTCCTCTGTGGAAGAATATTTCTTCATACCCAGATTTGGAATATAATAGTGTAATCCAACATATTGAAAGGTTCACATAACTAACTCTACAAAAATGACAACTTATAATGTGTTCCTAACAGAAATTTTGGAGCCACCTTGCTTGAATTTGTATGCCATTGAATCTTGAACAGTATATTAGGACTTTAACCTAATTATTGACTGTATCAAAGCTGCAAAACTGACCTTTAACATTTAGCCTCCAGCTATTTCTAAAGGAAAACAAACAACTAATTGTCCACTTTCATTCTCTCTTTGAACTGCTAAGTGGTTAGTTTAGCCAAAATGCTAAAATCAGTGGGCTTAAAGAAAAAGTTACAAAGTAATCAATACTATCTATTCAGGAAAGCAAACTGTGGGGTCATTTATGCAGTCAGAATCAAATCTAGGAACTGAATTTACACAAATTTAAATGCATAAACAAGAACGGAAAAACTAAAACCATCAGAATTTGTCCTAATATTCAAGATTTAGTATCCAGTAAAATAATTTCTGAATTTCACTGTTTATTTCATTTCAGTCATTTGTTATTAGAATGTATTTCTTAGAGGAGTTTTTAAGATTCATAGAAAACTTCAGATGAAGAAACACAGATTGCCCTCCAAGCCCCTGCTTGCACACCTACATATCCTGCTCCATTATCAACTTCCCCCAACAGAATGGTACATTTGGTAGCATCAATTAACCTACATTGAAACATCATTATTACCCAACTTTGGATGCCTGCATTCTATGGGTTTGAAAAGTGTGTAATGGCATGTGTCTAACATTACAGTCTCATATAGGGTAGTTTCCCTTACCTAAAATTCCTCTATGCTTCACCTATTCATTCATCCTTCCTTACTCTGGGTAACTATTGATAGTTTTACTATTTTCATAGTTTGTCTCTTCTAGAAATTTACATAGGCAGAATAATTAAGTATGTAGCTTTTCAGATTGGCCTGTTTCACCCAGCAATACACATTTATGATTTCTCCATGTTTTTTTCTTGGCTTGGTAACTCATTTCTTTTTTAGCACTGAATAACATTCCATCATCTGGATATACTACAGTTTATCCATTCATCTACATGTAGAGTATCTTGATTGCTTTCAAGTTTTTCACCATTACGAGTAAAGCTGTTACAAATATACATTTGCTCATTTTGGGGTGGACATACATTTTCAATTTACTTGAGTAAATACAAAGGAGTGTGATTGTGAGGTTATATGGTAAGAATATGTTTAGTTCTGTAAGAAACGGCCATACTGTTTTTCTAAGTGGCTGTACCATTTTGCATTCCCACCAAAACAAATGAGAATTCCCGCTGCTCCATATCCTTACCAGAATTTTGTGTTGTTAATATTTTGCATTGCGGACACTCTAATAGGTGTGTAGTAATATTTCATTGTTGTTTCAATTTGCAATTTCCTAAGGACTTATGATGTTAGACGATTTTTGATATGTTTAATAGCTATTTTCATGTCTTCTTTATTGAGGTTCTGTTAAGGTATTTTGTCTATTTTTTCCAATCAGGTTTTTTGTTTCTTGCTTCAATTCTTGTTGGATTTTAAAAGTTGTTCGCATATTTTGAAAAACAGTCTTTTATTACACAAATGTTTTCTCCCAGTTTGTGGCTTGTCTTCTCAATCTTTTGTATTTTGCAGAGCAGAAGTTTTTTTTAATTTCAGTGAGGCCCAGACTATCAATTATTTATTTCATTGATCATACCTCAATATATATAAGAAGCCATCACCATACCCAAGGTCATTCAGATTTTCTCGTATGCTATTTTCTAGGCATTATATAGTTCTGCATTTTACATTTTAGCTCTATGATTGCTTTGGGGTCCATTTTTGTGAGGAGTGTAAGATCTGTATATAAATTCTTTTTTTAATGTGTATATTCAGTTGTTCCAGCACTAAGACTATCTTTTCTCATTGTATTGCCTTTGCTTTTTTGTCAAAAATTAATTGACTTTATGTATGTCAATCTATTTCTGGGTTCTCTATTCTGTTCCATTGATCTATTTGTCTATCCTTTGGCCAATAGCTACACTGTCTTGATAACTGTAGCTTTATAGGAAGTCATGAAGTCGGATATGTCAGCCTTTCACCTTTTTCTTCAATATTGTGTTGACTATTCTGGGTCTTTTACTACTTCATATAAACTTTAGAATCAGTTTGTCAATATTCACAAAATAAGTTGCTGAGATTTTTATTAGGATTGTATTGAGTCTATAAATCAAGTTAGGAAGAACTGAAATCTTGACATTAATGAGTATTCCTATTCATTAACATGAAATATCTTTCCATTTGTTTAGTTCTTCTTTGATATTTTTATCAAAGTTTTATAGTTTTCCTCATATGGATCTTATATATATTTTGGTAGATTTATGCTTAACTATTCCATTTTTGGAGTGTGCTAAAATAAATTGTAACGTGTTTTCAATTTCAAATTCCACTTTTTCATTGTTGGCATATAAAAGTAACTAATTTTTGTAAATTAGCCTTATATTCTGCAACCTTTCAATAATCACTTACTGGTTTCAGGGAGAGTTTTTTTTGCAGATTCTTTTGAATTTTCTGAATTACCATCTTTAGTTCTTCAGTTATATGTTATATTTCCCTATTCCTTAATTCTTTCATATGTAAAATTAGTGTCAGAAAGTGGCTTGTTGAGTTCCAGAATTATACTTTACAAATCACTCCCTCTTAGTACATGCCTTCATATTATAGATTCTATACTTAAGTCTCAGCCTCATTCATGCGGAAATAATTGACACTCGTAAGTATCATGAGAGTATTTGTCATGTACAGATTTTCTCAGACCCCAGGCAAGGGCATCCTGCTCCTACCCACACAGCCCCCTATAGTACCATACTTTGTAAAACAGTTTTTACTATGCTAAAACATTGTAATTGTGGTGCATTGGAAACAACCCAATAACCTATCAATAGAGAAACAGACAATTAAATTTTTGAGCTTACACAACCTGAAAAAATATATAATTTTTTAAAATGAGGCAAATTTATATATTCTATACATTTTAAAAAGTAGAGTGGCATGAGTGAATTGTATCTCTTATATTGAATGTATAATTATGACCATAGTTTTAAAATAAAAGTGTTGTACATTAACATATATTAAACCATATAGAAAAGTTTGAGGAGAGTAATATAGCATGCTCTTATTTGTAGTTACTCCAGGGTTAGATAGAAGACAAATGGAGAGATGAGGGGAATTTTTACTGTTATATAAAATCTTAATAATTAAGTATTTAAACATCCTCTTCTTGAAAAAAGGAAAAGAAATTTAATGGTCTTTACACTTACCTTTTAGTGAAATCCCATGCTTTGTAATATTGTCTTCAATAGAAATATTGACTTTTACAAAAGGAAAGTTAAAAAAAGAATATGTGAATGAAGTTTATGAGTAGTGTATGCTTTTTACATTGCTCTCTATATCATTAAGAAAGGAAAAAGAAGAATTTTCACATGGCTTTCTCTTCTAGCATCATACCAGTAGCACAGAATGCATTCTTTAAAGTGTTTATCTATTGCCAGCGGCAGTGATATATTTAGATATATATAAATTTATATATATATGTGTATATATGCATGTGTACATGATTATATATATAATCTGTGTGTATATATATGCACATATTCTTCATTTACATATTCTTATACAGATATATATTTTATATATATGTCTATCTGGATATATATAACCATATACACATACCTATTTACACACAAAATTATCTTAACAACTGCCTACTATTTGAAAATGGAATATTCAGTTGCCATTTTGAGCATGGCAGAAAAATATGGACAGAGGTAAACTTTTTTATTAAACATTAATTTCTTAGGTAACTGTGGATATGATATATCCCCTTGACTCCATACATAAATGAATATATAGTTTTCCTGACAGGTTATTGTTCAAGTAAAGCTGAGGTTTATTTTGTGGCACAAAAACAATGAGCAGAGAAAAGACATGTAATAAAGCATCTCTGACCTGGCAGATTATTACGCAAATTCTTCTCTGTTCTAATCAAAATGCTGTGTGTGTTTGTGTATGTGTAGATGAATGGTGAGAGAGAGGAAAAAACACAATATTAGATGTACCTACTATATCCCAGACAGATATATAATCCTTACAATAACACTTGAAAGTAAACGTTATCATCTGTGTGTTCTAGATGAGAAAATGAAAACTCAGAGAATTCCCCAGGTCTGATTGACATTAAAATGTCTGAGACTTTCCATAGATGTTGTATAGGCAGGCCAACCACATACTGTAATGCTGCCCTCTGTCTGTACAAGTACCACCTCTCTACCCAGAGTGGAGTCCTACTTATTCTACAGCCATGATCTTAACTTTTCCCAAATCCTTCATCTGACATGAAAATATACATACCCTCAATTTAGTAGAGTATCCTATTGGTCACTAAATTGTAATAAAGTAAACTTCTTTAAGTGGCTTACAAATATGTCTTCTCATGTATTATTTTAGGACTATTTTATTTGTTATAAAAATCTTAAAATTTTTTAAGATTGTATAGTGAATTTCCCACAGTATATAAGAATACAGTCAGCTACATGCCTATAATTAGTATACCATTCAATTTGACAGCCATAATAATAACAAAAAATTCTGAAAATGCCAAAGTCTATTAAAAGGAATATATAGCTAATTGTAGTATTTCTGGCATGAGAGATAACTGCTTAAACAGATAATTTATGATGTGATCTTTCATTTGTTGCCTTCAGATTATAGTATATTGGTTACTACTTGTTTATTATTTTTTATTTTTTATTTGAATAAAATGTCTAATTCTGTGTCAAATCATGGAAGGCATACAACCACCTTTAAAAGCATATGTTGCAGCACATGTTAAGAACTCTTATTTATTAACACTTTAGTGAAAGTTAATGTAATTAATTTTATGAATATGAGGTAACATATTTCTTCTACCTGGTTGTCCTAAAATTATCCTTTCAATGAAAAAACATTTTATCACTGGGCTCAAGTTTGGAAGGAATGTGTTATTAGCATTTCTTGTGAAACATGTATGTTCTTAAGAAACACAATTTTCTGGATTTTACCATTTCCACGTCATTTATAAAGTTTAGTTTGAGAGCCCAGAATGGTACTTCCAAAAATGTTGGTGATTTAAGGTAATCACACATGCCTGGAATATTCTTCAAAGGTTGGTTAAACATCTTATAAAATTCATTAGCAAATCCATCTGGACCAGGGTCTTTTCCAGATGGGAAACTTTCGTTACTACCCATCATTTTTCATTGTTTATTATAGGTATAGTTTTATTTCGAGAGGGTTGCAGATAGATGTGTATAATAAATAAAGCAACACAGTTGTTTAATACTTGGGTAAGAGATCCTTCTGTATAACCATACATAAAAGTTAAGCAATAGCATATTTCTGATGAGTCTGAGTTAACAGACGTTTTTATTTATATTATTCACAAATATGTGTATTTTAAAATTTAATTTTTTAAAATTAAAAAATTGTGATTATCCATTTTTTTAAAAATTACACAATCTTTTCTTTTACTTTTGCAGCTCTATCAATACCAGATAGCGAGACGTAACATCCTGAATATATGAAGCTTCCTAAAAATGTTAAATTCTTACAAATTGGCATTTTAAGACATCCATACTGAATGAACTGGTAGAGAAAGAATATTCAAAAACATAGGGAATCAATTGTTTGAATATTTGTTCAATTAAATTTAAATTCTTACAAATTGGCATGTTAAGACACATCCATACTGAATGTATTGGCAATTAGATGGAAATGGAAATTCTGAACTGGTAGAGAATGAACTGGTAGAGAAAGAATATTCAAAAACATAGGAAATCAATTGTTTGAATATTTGTTCAATTAAATTTAAATTCTTACAAATTGGCATGTTAAGACACATCCATACTGAATGTATTGGCAATTAGATGGAAATGGAAATTCTGAACTGGTAGAGAATGAACTGGTAGAGAAAGAATATTCAAAAACATAGGAAATCAATTGTTTGAATATTTGTTCAATTTAACAAATATTTGTGAATCCTTATTTTAAGCCTGGCATTATTATAGGTACAAACATAAATATAAAATATGTAAAATAGTAGTTTAGGAGATGAGATAAAAATATAGACAAGGAATTGAATTATAGCTTGATAAGTGACGTAAAAGAAGCATGTACGAGATATAGTAGTGGTGAAAGCAGGGATGCTCTAGTTTTCTTGGATATGGTGAAAAGCTCTATAGATGCAGAGATGCTGAAAATTCTGTTCTGGCATTTGTGAAGGAAGTAACTTTCCAGGCAAAAGGAACTGCGTGAGTAGAGACGGAGAGCACGACACATCAAGACACTTGCAAATGGCCTCTCTTTGTTTACAATGGCAATAAAATATTGACTTTCCCCACATAGTTAATGAAATATAGAATTAGGAACTTAAAAATAATACATCATATTATTACACCACGAAAGAGAACATGCCCTAAAGAAATTAGGCTCTCCCGGCCTTAGCACCATTTTCTCAGAAACTTCCCCTCCATGAGAGCCAAGTGGAGAAAGAGGCACATGTGTAGGTAAAAGCACAAAAGAAGAAAGATGAGGCTGAGATTCAAGTAAATTGCCAGCATGTGCTCCCATGGAAGCCACAGGAGCAGAACACGGCATGCCAGCGACTGAGGACAATGATACAAACAAGTTGCTGGACTGCATGCTACTCTAGAGGTTGTCTCTCAACGGATCTAGAATTTCCATTGCCATCTAATTGCCAAGACCATTACTGAGAGAACCACCTTGCCCATTACCGAAACAATTCCTGTTGACCTTTGCCCCGGGCCTTTGATATTCTAGACTAGATCTCTTCTCAGTTGTTGCCGAGTGTAACACGTAATTACAAATTGTAATAAAGAGCAATTATACAATATATTATTTCTTCTCTCTTAGCTAAAAAATCAAACAGACAGGGGAAGATAGAAATCAGCACATGAGGGGCTTTAATCTGAAAATGACTGATGTGAGTCTTCATCAGATTCAAAAAATTCATTCAAATGAATGTCCCCAATGAAATTACTAAACAGGCCAAAATGTGCCACTGACAGGACTTTGCTTAAGTCTTGAAATGTTAGCTGGGGTCAAGCAACATTAGACAAGGACATTTAACTGAGCTATAACCTACTTTCCCTCTAGGGCTGAGCTGATATCTTTTATTATCCCAAGAAATTTGTAATAATAAATTCAGTTGAGGTGTTCTCTTCTCCATTTCTTTTCTTCTCCATAGAGCATAAGGCACGGTTGGTTTACACAGCTCAGTCTCCTTCATGGCCTGGGGACATTCTAGTATAGTAGAAGAATCTTTCTTTTATAGAAGCACACACACACACACACACATGCACAGCTGTTTCGCTCACTGTTGTCAGAAGCAATTTGTTCTGAAGGGAGGGAGGTGAGTAATGAGTGCCTGAACTAATTCACACTTTAAAGAGGACACAGATGGGTCGTTTGATTACATATTAGGGTTGGCCTTCAAATAGCAGACTACCCAGAGTTAGGAAGGCAGTATTCTGGGGACAGGAGCTCTTGTCTTAGGGACCAAAGTCATCCTACAGTTCAAGTCAATGGTCTAGACCAACCTAAGCAGAAAGCGTGATCTAGGCTCTTGCCAGCTAACCTTGGCTAATGGAACCTGGTGCAGAACAGACAAACATGGGTTCCAAGACTGAGATATGTAAGATCAGGAAAATAGTTTCACCCTTTTCGGGTGGGTCCAGAGATATTTTCAATCTCACAGCCCCTCTGCACTGAATGCAGGTGACTCTGAGCCATTTTTGAGGGAAGTACATACACACACAAAGGACATTTTACAGTATAAGTTTTTCCTGAGAATAACTTTCAACTGACCTTCCCTCACTATTTTAAATTGGCAAAACTGATGATCAAGAAGAGTCACAGGTAGATACTTCCCCAATTCAAATTCAAAGAGCATGAAATGCTAATGTGTGTGTGTGTGTGTGAGTGTGTGTGTATACACATATATGTGTGAGTATGTGTGTGTGTATGTATGTGTGTGTGTGTGTATATATATATATATGGAAACAAAGGGATTTTGATGGTCCAATCAGTTTGAAGAAAGTTTTAGTTAAACAAATTAAATAAATTAGATTGCGGGATTTCTCAAAGGCTTTTTTCATGTTTATTAAAATCCTGAATCTCTAAGAAATATATGTAATAGTGACTATTTCCCAAATTATTTACAAGTAGAATCATTCCTGTCTCAACCTATATAAATATCTCACTGAAGACTGGTGTTCTGTGGACTGAGAAATGCTGGTTTAATAATAATAATAATAGCTGCTAATATTCACACAATTTGAATTCTGTGTGTCTTGAGTCAGCTCCAGGAATATGTATTTTACGACCAATTTTTATATTTGCACAAATTATGGGTCTAAACCAAGAGCAACCTCTGACCAAAGAATTTGTTCAAGTTCTTTCAATTTAGGGTCAGAGGGTGGAAAAAGAAAAGTTGGATGAAGACATTTTTGGGGGTTCTCCAAGTTTCAAGCAGTAGAAAAAGTTGGTAGTGGCAAGAGTAGGGATAATTAGATAAGCTCCATCAGGGCCCTGATAAATGAGACTCATCCTTGCAAGTATAATACCTTAAGTCTTTATAATTTGCCATCTTGGTTGTAGCATAATCTGTTCCAATACAGTCTAATAGTAATTGGTTGAGTGTCTATCCATGCAGACATTTACCACAAATGATTTAAAGTTGTGAGTGGAAAAAGAAATGAATGCATGCTGTACTTGTTTTGAGGAGGTTTGAAAACAAGCATAAAGCATATAAGTAATAGAATGGAGAAAGTCACATGTGAAGCAAACATAATAAAACACCAGACTGTGTATATGTTATACCATGTACAAGGTGAAAGAATGAGTATGACAGGGAGAAAGTGTGGAGGCTCTGGGGAAGAGGTAGGATTTGAGCACAGCTGTAAAGAAGCAGGAAGACTTGGACAGGAGAGGGACATCCAAGTGAAAGAGATAATTTAAAAAAAATAGTATACAGGGAGAGAGGTGCAAGACCTGTTCATAAAAGAGGCAGTTTCATTTTGTTGGATTATAGGATCATAGGAGGATGTGGCAGGATGTAAGGTAGAAAAAAAAATAGGTTGATTACAGATCATAGGAGATCTTGAATATCATATTGAAGCCTATGAAATTTCCTTTATAGATACTGACAAATCTCTGGAAGGTTTGGCGAATGTGCTTGTAAGGTATAAAATAAGAAGACTGAATGATGAACAAGAATGGGTCAAAACTCCTAGTCAGATTTACAGTGGAGGATGAGACCTCATAATCTCTCACTTCTGCCTGTGTAAATCATTAGCAGACAGCTCAAATGCCAATCAATGTGGAGTCACTTAGAGATAGGTTAAGCCACTGGGTCATATGGAAACTTTTTATTTCTATGGAATAGTGTCAGCCTGGGTAGACACTCTAGATTACATGGTACACATTTTGAAGACTTCTGATATCTGCAGTGAAGAAAATATTAAAATGTTTTCACAGTTCTCTGTTTTTAAAGAAAATTCCATTAGAATAGTAAATAAACCCAACTTTATCTTCTATATTTAATGTACACTATATAGGAAAGATAAAAGGCAGTTTATGTATTTCATACAGACACAGAGAGAGCTATTTCAACAAGTAGCTGCACAGCTTCACAATTTTAATAATTATTTTTGTCATACTGTTATACCAGAGGATCTCAAACTCCATTCCTTAGTATCTCAGTGATTGTTTCACAGTGCTGCTAAACCAAAATAAATGCCTAATAGTTCCATTTATTTGGTAGTTAGGGCTCAAAAACTCAGTAAGAATTTACTTACTAACAACTTGGAAATCATTTGTGCCATATATTGAAAGAATAATATTTCTATTTTATTCTTAAATAAGCACAATCACTTAACAGTGGAATGCATGAACATGTTGGATATTGTACATCTTCTAATGCACAAAACTCAAATTCAGATTTGCCACTGCTACTCTTATTTCCTGCTTCACATTGATTTTCATGTGGTGTTTCTTTTGTCCATAGAAATCACAGAAGACAGCTTCACAGCAAATATTGACATTATCTAAAGGCATATAGTGCTATCTAATGTTGAAACTGTAAATTACCTCAAGCTTGTATGTGCAGTGTTGCTGTTTCCCTTGAAAATATTAAATATTTCAGGGCACTTCTGTGAGCTCACTGCATCCCCACAGAGTTTCTTGGCAAAGACTTTGGAGACCATGGCCATAGTGCTTGCTTTTGAACACTTGGTTAGGACGTGAAGGTGGCAGGTGGGGATAGAAGGAATAACGTGTATGTCAAAATACAAGAAACTGACTTCCGAACAAGGAGTAGTAAGAGTAGGAAGTCTGGTGACAGAGAAGTCTCAAAATGTTTATGGTTAAAAAGCAATTTGAGGCTCAAATACATGCAAATAATATGTTTTGTCAACTGACCACTACAGCAAAGCTAATGGCATCAGACAACCACCCTTCACCCCCATTTAAGGTTGTCCTTAAATACCTTTCTTATTCTACCATGGCTCAGTCCCTATGATCAGGGGATCATAGGGGATGTTTGATTAAGAGGTCTTTGTAAATTCCCGCTAATATTAAGTCAGTACCCAACAATACTGCTTGTAGTTAAATAGTAGTTTCAAAATTTTGGAAATATTTTGGGTTTCACAAGAGAAGAGTTTTTAACTTTCAATTTATTTTTTAATGAAGCTAATTTTCTTTTAGTCCTAATTCCGACATTTAAAATTAAAGTGTGCCTGCATATCAATCTCTCAATGACTGCCTTTAAAAATGATTTTTTAAAGCCCACATATCAGAGTAATTTCTTTCATTACATAAACAGCCCTCTGGGGTATGCAGTTTCAAGTATATTTTGGGAAGGATACATTGCAGACTTTTAGAACTTGTGACCAACTTTTAATTGTCTGACAGTCTCGGCAAGCAGTGTGGGGTGGGGGGAATTGCTGTCAAAAAAAAGTTTTCACTTTAAAAAAACTCCATTCTTCACCTGTATAAAAACTCATCACTGCTAACCTGCTTCTGTCATAAAGTGCTACAACCTCATGAAAGAAATAGTAATGCAAAATAGCTGATTTATATCTCTGTAAATAATGAAGTTTCTCAATTATGCAGAAACCTTTAAGGAACTGCTGCTATTTTTCCATATGTATATTTGATAATTTTTATTTTTGGAATTTTGAACTTCTTATACCTTTGAAGATAATAGAAGAAGTGACACAACCAAACCCTAAATTTCTTCTTTCTTAAAATCCATTAATTCTATTTGATGTTAGTCTCAGAAAAAAAACATTTTCACAGATTGAGAAGGTGTTTGATTACAAAAGGTCAAGGTAAAATACCAACATATTTAACCAATACATTTTTGCAGACTGTTTATAGAAATTCTCCGAGTTGCATAGCAACAGTCTTTTTAATTACTACGTGCTATCCAGATTTTAATAATTAAATTAGTATATTTTGCTTTATTAAATTGCTATATTCAATAGATTTAATGAATTCAATTCATAGCATGTTTTAAATGGTTTTTTTTCCACTTGCTGTGCAAGTAAGAATATGAACTGTATTTATCTTCTATTCAGATGCGACATAACAGAAATGAAATGGGGGATTTTTGGTTATAACTGGTCTGATCTGAAAGAGAAATAGTTAATTAGAAATTTGGAGAAGGTGAACATACTTTTCCAAATTATACCTTGTTCAGAAAGATGAGAAAGTTCACAGATTTTTTTTTTTAACATGAGAAAAAATAAGTTTGAAGGAAAAAAAATGCTCTTTCAATGCTTTGTAATAGTTTTGAAATTTGGTTTCATGAAGTTTCTAGTTAGGGAATTACTATAAATTGAGATGAATGACTAATCTTTGAAGAGTGGCTTTCTTTTCTCTAATTCTAATACGTTATTTAGAGTTTCAGGCTTCATATCAGCAGCATATCTTAGTAGCCCACTCGGTCCTCCTTTATCTCCACCTGGAAGCCTCATAAGCACTTTAAACTTAACATGATCAAAATGGAACCTTTATCCCCAACCCTTAAAGCTTTTATCTCACAGTCTTCCTTATATTAATAAGTTACTCCAGTGTTTATGCAAGTACTCCAGGCAATAATTCAAGAATGTTCTTTGATTCCTCTTTTCCTACACCCCCCATATCAATTACATTAATGAGTTCTATTGGTTCTACCCTTAAAATATATGTGAAACCTGTTAACTTTTCTCCATATTTTCTGCTGCCTACCTAGACCAAAACACCATCATCTCAAGATACCATCATGTCAAAGTGGTCTCTCTAAATCCATTTTTCTCTCTACATATCATTCTACATACAGTAGCCAATGAAATCTTTCTATAACATAAATAAGATCATGGGATCCCCTAAATTACTTCTACGACTTTCTTTTGCGCTAGAATCCAGTTTTTCCTGGAATCCTTGTCCTGACCTGATCCTTCCTATCTCACCAGCATGAGCACATTATACTCTGCAGTTCACACTCAGCCACATCAACCTTCCTTTGTTTCCTTGACTGTTCTAAGTTCCACGCCACCTCAGCACTTATTATATGCACTTCTTGCTATCTGGAACACTCTTCCTGCCCTTTTCCCTAACATTGGCTTGCTCTTATTTTCCATATCTTTAGCATAAATGCCACATTTACAGAGAGGCTTTCTCTACATTTTTATCTAAATATTTTCATGTTCTTTTCCCTTATTACTCTTTATGTCATCAGTGATTATTTCTGTCAGAGCAATTATGACAAATGTTACTTATTTCTTTAATATTTTCCCCTAGCTTTATAAAGGTATAATTGAAAATAATAATTGTACATATTTAATGTGTGCAACATGATGTTTTGTTTTACATATAACTTGTGAAATGCTGACCACAATTAAGCTACCTAACATATCTATCACCTCACCTAGTTACCTTTTTTGTATATGGTAAGAATACATAAGATCTAATTTCTTAGCAAATTTCCCATATATAACACATTATTAACATGTTATGTTAATATTATATAGTAATATAATATTAAATTATTAATTTTAAAATATTATATTAAGTTGATATTAACTATAGTCACCATGCTGCTTGTTAGATCTCCAGAGCCTATTCATCTTCTAACTGAAAGTTTGACCCTTTGACATCTTCCTATTTCCCTAACCACCCCCAACCTCAGGTTACCATCCTTCTACTCTCTCTATTAGTTACATTTGTTAGATTGTGTTTATAAGTGGAATCATGCAGTACTTTTCTTTCTATGTGCAGCTAATTTCACTCAGTAAAATGTCTTCCAGGTTCATCAATATTATCACAAATAGCAGGATTTTCTTCTTTCTTAATGCTGAATAATGTTTACATACACACACATACACATTGACCACATTTTCTTTATCCATTCATCTGTAAATGAATACTTATATTTTATCTTGACTATTGGAAAAAATGCTGCAATCAACATGGAAATACAGATATTTCTCTGAGATCTCAATTTTATTTATTTAGGAGATATGCCCAGAGGTGGGATTGCTGGATCATATGGTAGTCCTATTTTTAGCTTTTTTGAGGAACCTCCATAGTGTTTTCATAGTGGCTGTACAACTTTGCATTCCTACCAACAATGTATAAGGATTCTTTTTTCTCCACACCCTCACCAGCACTTATCTTTTAACTTTTTGCTAATAGCCATCCTAACAGGTGTGAGGTGATATCTTATTGGGGTTTTGATTTGCATGTATCTGATGATTGATGATGTTGAGCACCATTTCATATGCCTATTAACCATTTGTATGTCATCTTTGGAAAAATATCTGTTCAGGTTCTTTGACAATTTTTTAAAAAAGGTTATTTAGCTTTATTGTTACTGAGTTGTATGGGTTTCATGTATATTTTGGATATTAAACCATTATTAAGTATGTGGTTTGCAAATATTTTTCCCATTCCATAGATTTGCTTTTCACGTTGTTGATTGATTTCTTTGTTGTATAGAAATTTTTCAGCTTGATGTATTTCCATTTGTTTATTTTTGCTTTTGTTGCCTGTGCTTTTCAGGTCATTTCCAGAAAATCATTGCCCAGACCAGTGTTATGGAGCTTTTCTTCTATGTTTTCTTCTGGAGTTCTATGGCTTTAGGGCTTATGTCTTTAATCCATTTTGAGTTGAGTTTTGCATTTGGTGTAATATTTTTTTAAATCCTTTTTTTTTTTCCTTGCTTGTGGATATCAATTTTTCCTGGCACCATAATTGAAGACACTATCCTTTCTCCATTGTGTATTCTTGGCATCTTCATTAAAAATGAGTTAATGGTAAACATGGGTTTATTCCTGGGCTCTCTATTCTGCACTATTTGTCTGTTTGTTGTTGTTATGCCTATATTATAGTGCTTTGATTGCTATAGGTTTTTATTAGAATTTGAAATCAGGAATGTGATGCCTCCAGCTTTGTTCTTCTTGACCAAGTTTACTTTAGCTATTAGGAATCTGTTGTTGTTCCAGATGAATTTTAAGATTCCTTTCTCTATTTCTGTGGAAAATACTATTGGAACTTTGATAAAAAATGCATTAAATCTGCATATCTCTTTGGGAAGTATGTTTTGACAATAATGATTTTTTTTCAGTCCATCACCACAGGCTATTTTTTTATATACTTGTGTTTTTTCCATTTCTTTCATTGATGTCTTATATTTTCAGCATACAGATCTTTTACCTCTTTGGTTAAATTAATTCCTAAGTATTTTTATTCTTTTAATGCTGTTGTAAGTAGGATTATTTTCTTAATTTCTTTTTGTAAGAGTTCATTCTTAGTATACAGAAACAAAGCTGACTTTTTATGCTGATTTTGCATCCTGTGACTTCACTGAATTTATTAGTAACAGCTTTTTTTTCATAGAGTCTTTAGGGTTTTCTATATATAAGATTATATCATCAGCAAACAGAGACAGCTGCAATTTTTTCTTTTGATTTGGATGCCTTTTATTTATTTTCTTGACTAATTTCTCTGGCAAGAACTTTCAGTTTTATGTTGAATAGAAGTGGTGAGAGTGGACATCCTTGTCTTGTTCCTGATTTTAGAAGAAAAGCTTTTAACTTTTCACCACTGAAAATGATGTTAGCTATGGGCTGGTCAAATATAGCCTTTATAATGTTAAAGTATATTCCTTCTGCATCTCATTTTTTGGTATAGCTTTTATCATTAAAAAAAGATGTTCAATTTTGTCAAGTGCTTTTTCTTTGTCTATTGAGATGATGATATGATTTTTTATAATTCATCCTGTTGATGTGGTGTATCACATATATCAGTTTATGTATGTTGATCCATCCTTGCATTCCAGGGATAAATATCACTTGATCATGGTATATAATCCTTTTAATAAGCTATTGAATTCATTTTGCTAGTAATTTTTTGAGAATTTTTTATCTATGCTCATCAGGGATATTGGCTTGTAATTTTCTTTCTTGGTAGTGTCCTTTTCTGGTTTGGTAAAAGGGTAATACTGGCCTCATGAGTGCTTCTTCCAATTTCTTGTAACAATTTGAGAAGAACTAGTGTTAATTCTGTTAAATGTTTGGTAGAATTCACCAGTGAGGCCGTGAGGTCTTGGCCTTTCTTTTATGAGAGATTTTTAATTACTGATTCAATCTCCTTTCTCATTATTAGACTGTTCAGGTTGTCTATTTCTTCATACTTTATTGTTTGTGGGTTGCATGTTTCCAGGAACATATCCATTTATGCTAGATTACCAATTTGTTGATATTATTCAAACAGTTCCTTATGAATCTGTGCATTTCTATATAGCAATTGTAATGTCTCTTCTTTCATTTCTGATTTTGAGGTTTCGCTCTTTATTTATGTGTTAACTGATAAATAATAATTGTACATATTCTTCAGTACATAGTGATGTTTCAATACATATAATGTGTAGTGATCCATCAGGGTAATTAGCATTTAAAACATTTATTCATTTATATTTCTTCGTCACTCTAGCTAAAAGTTTATTGATGTTCTTTTCTTTGCAAAAAATGAACTCTTAGTTCTGTTGATATTTTTCTAATTTTTTTGTGGTCTCTATTTCATTTATGTATGCTCTGAAATTTGTTATTTCCTTCCAACTTTGGCATTCTTTTTTTTTTCCTAGCTCCTTGAAGTGCAAAACTAGGTTGCTTATTAAAGTTTTTTTTTTTCTCCATTTAGGCATTTAGCTCCATAAACTTTTCTCCTAGAACTGCTTTGGCTCTATTTTACAAGTTTTGATGTGTTGTATTTTCATTTTCATTTGTCTCAAAATATTTTTTATATTCCTTTTTGATACCTTATTTTCCCTATTGGTTGTTCAGGGGTCTGTTGTTTAATTTCCACTTATTTATATCTATTTATACCTTAATTTTTACTTATTTACACCTTAATCTCCACTTATTTATTCCACTTATTCTACTTATTTATTGACTTATTGATACCTAGTTTCATACCATGGTGGTCAGTGAAGATGCTTGATATAATTTCAGTTTGTTTAAATTTTCTAAGAGTTGTTTTGTGACCTAACATATGTTCTATCCTGGATAATGTTCCATGTTTGCTTTGGAAGAATGTGTATTCTGCTACTTTTGGGTGAAGTGTTCTGTATGTGTTTGTTAGGTCTACTTGGTCTAAAATGTAATTAAAATCCAGTATTCACTTACTCACTTTTTGTCTGGGTAATCTATTTATTGCTCAAAAAGGGGTGTCAAATTCCCCTACTATTATTCTATTTCTGTCTTATCTCCCTTAAGATGTGTTAATATTTGCTTTACATATGTAGGTCCTTTAATACTGGGTGTGTACACACACACACACACATACATACACTTAAAATTGCTACATCCTTTTGACAATTTGACCCTTTTATCATTATAAAATGACCTTCTTTGTCTTGTTTTACAATTTTTGACTTGAAGTCTATTTTATCTGATTTAGGTATAGTTACCCTTACCCCTTTCTTTTTGGATTTTATTTACATATAATATCTTTCCCAATCTATTCACTTTCACCTTATATATGTTCTTAAAGCAGATGTGAGTTTCTTACAGACAGCATAGGATTTGATCTTGTTTACTGAACCATTTAGCCACTCTGTCTTTTGATTGGAGAATGTAATTAATTTACATTTAAAGTCATTATTGAGGGGTAAGAACTTATTATTTCTATTTAACTTACAATTTCCTGGTTATTTCATCGATCTTTTATTTCTTTGTTCCTTTCTTTTTTTTTTTTTTTTTTGGTTGTTGTTGTTGTCTTTCCTTTTGATTAGATAATTTTTTGTAGTGGTGTGCTTTGGTTCTTTTCTCTTCATCTTTTATGTATATACTATAGATTCTTGCTTTTTTGTTACTATAAGACTTACATAAAACATCACAGGATTAGACCAGTCTATTTCAAATTGATAACAACTTTACTTGCATGCAAAAATTCTACATTTTCATCTCCCTAGGCACATGTTCTATTTTTTTATGTCACAATTTACATCTTTTAAATTGGATATGTGTTTAATCCAAGTGCTTTGGGAGGCCCACGTAGAGGGATCATTTGAGGCGTGGACTTTTAGACTAGCCTGGGCAACAACACAGCAAGACCCATAACTACAAACAAACAAACAAACAAAAAGCCTAGGTGTGGTGGTATGTGCCTGTAATCCTAGCTACTCAGTAGGGCAGCATCACTTCAGTCCAGGAGTTCAAGGCTCCAGTGAACTATGATTATGCCACTGCAGTCTGGCCTAGGTGACAGAATGAGATGCTATCTCTAAAAATAAATAAATAAACACAAGTAAATAAATTGCATTTTCATTACCAAGTTATTGTAGCTATATTTATTTTCAATATTTTTTATTTTTATCTTTTACTTTTTATACTAAAGTTAAAAATTATTTACATGCCACCATTACAGTAGTAGAATATTTTGTGTTTTACTATATACTTAATTTAACTAGTGAGTTAACTTTCATATGTTTTCGTGTTACTAATAGCATCCATTTGTTTCAGCTGAAAGAACATGCTTTAGCATTTCTTGTAAGGTTGGTCTAGTTGCGATGAACACCCTTAGCTTTTATTTGTCTGTGAAACTCTATCTTTTCTTTATTTCTGAAGGACAGTCATCTTTAAAATATTCTTGGTTGATAGGGTTTTTTTTTCTTTCAGCACTTTGAATACATCATTCAAGGCTTCTGCTAGGAAATCTGTTGACAATTGCATGGAGGATCTCTTGTTTATGATGTACATAATTCTCTTGCTACTTTAAAAATTATCTCTGTCTTTAATTTTTGACAGTTTTATTTTAATGTGTCTTGGTGAAATCTTATTTGCAGTGAATGTGATTGGAGACTTTCAAGCTTCATGTACCTGGATGTTTATACCTTTCCCTGGATTCGAAAAGGGTTCAGCCATTGTTTCTTTTAATAAGCTTTCTGCCTTTTTCTCTCTCTCTTCTCCTTTTTGGACTCCTAAGATGTGAAAGTTAGCTGTCTTGATAGTGTCCCATAAATCCCATAGGCTTTCTTTATTTTCTGTTATCTTTCAAAAAATAGTTTCTCCTCTTACTGAATATTTTCAAATGAGCTATGATTTCACAGATTCTTTCTTCTACTTGATTAAGTATGCCTTTGACACTATTGCATTTTTTACTTCAATCATGGTATTCTTCAGCACCAGAATTTCTGTTTGGTTCTTTGTTATGATTTCTATCTCTTTCTTTATTAAACTTCAATCTTGTTGAGTTGTTTATCTGTGTTCTCTTATAACTCAGCAAGCTTCCTTAAAACAATTATTTTGAATTGTTGAGCAGTTCATAGATCTCCGATTCTTTTAGGTTGGGTATTGAAATATTGTGTACCTTTGGGGGTATCATATTCCTTGATATTTTCATTGAAGTCTTGAAGTTTTTGCATTAAATCCTTGAAGTCTTCCATTGTGGTCATTGCATTTGAATAAGCGGTCACTTTCGCTAACCATTAGGTCGGTTAGATGTACAAACTGGCTAGAGTTTCTGAGGCTCCTCCAAATTTTTCTATGGATGAGTCTGTTCCATATCTCTTGCTCTTCTTGGGAAACTATTCTTTTTTTTTTTTTCTTCAACTTTTAAGTACAGGGGGTTGATATGCAGGTTTGTTACATGGGTATATTGCACCCAGACACTGAGCATAGTAACTAATAGGTAGTTTTTCAACCCACACCCTCCTCCTACCCTCCCCACTCTAGTATTATGTGGTGTGTATTGTTCCCATGTTTATGCCCATGTGTGCTCATTGTTTAGGTCCCACCTGTAAGTGAGAACATGCAGTATTTGTTTTTCACATTATTTAATATCTTCTGTGGCTAGCAGATGAGAAGTTCAATATGATGACTTTAAACAGAAATGAACATCATTTGAAAGGAAATGCATATTAATTAATTCAGGAAAAATTGAATGTTTTGGTGTCTGTGATCCAGGCACTGTACTAAGTACAAAGAATATAATGTTTTCAGGAAGTTACATCAGATCAAAAACTACACAAAGGCTTTCTAAATGTAATTCAGGAATGGAATATGTAATTTTCTGTTCAATATGGTTATGTTACACCATTGACTGAAGGCAGAGAAATGTATTATCATCGTTCATTTATAGTCATTCAGTTGAACTGAGAAGGTGCTGTGATGAATGTTTTAGGTGAGAAGAAGGTGGAAAGAAAATGTCTATTCCCTCAATTCTCCTAGAGGAGACATATGCAAAAAACATTTATGAAAAAAAGACAAAAAATGATACGTACTTGTAAAACAGAATTAAAGTACATAATAAAAGAGTTAAATCCTAATAACAATAAATTTGAATGATTTATTGGGATCATTTAAGAAAACAAGATTCCATTAGTCTGTCAAAATGTAACAGAGCCCCCAGAACTTGTGACTGTACTTTAACATCTTTCACATATATTTCATGATAAATTAATTTTTTACCCTAAGGATTAGTTTCTATTAACCCCTTGGTATTCTATGAAAGTGAAATTACATACAAATTATTATATGTATCAGATGTGTTTGCATTTGGCCAGGGTGGGAGTATAAATGTTTTTACGTTTATGACATCAAAATTGTTAGGAACTCTAAGTAAGATGAATAATTTTTGAAAGCAGAGTCAACACAATGTAGAAAACAGAAATTAATCAATGGTCAGATTTCATTTCAGGAAATCAAAGGGTACCTATCTAAGTCAATGATGCAAATTAATTGTTGTATGTATTCATAGAAGGAAAACTGATTGCAATAAGAATCATGGCATTAAAAATAAGCAAACAAATTTCTGAATTCTGTTATAAAAGAACCTCTGATTTTTCTGTATATATCCTAGGTCTAGGAATCATTGACTAGGTGAGTGATGATAGTAAGGATTCATTGATTTCTATACAAGGGCATTTTTTTTACTCATTTATATTGAGGTCCATTTCGTAGCCCATTTCTCTATAAAAAGGCATATCTTGGACAATCAAGAGCTACACTGCCCAATACAGTAGCCTTTAACTACATGTGACTATTGAGCATTTGAAATGTGACTGGTCCAAATTGACATGTACTTTAAATATAAGTAAAATAAACACCAGGAAGGTTTGGTATGGGGATAATAGCATGTAAACATTACATTAATATTTTTATATTGATTATATATTAAAATGGTACTATTTTAGCATACTAGATTAAATAAAATAAATTTTTAAGAAATTCATGGCCCCTGTCTTTTTACTCTTTCTAATGTGTCTATGAGTAAAGTTTAAATTGTATTTGTGACTCATATTTTTACTAGACAGCATGTATCTAAGAAATATTTTTAAAAGATGTATTTTTTATTATAAAATTGCCTTCATGACCCAGTCATTGTTTAAGTGACCATTAAATCATAAGAGAATTACACTGTGGGACACCATGGTATATATCTTGCCAGTGTTAATATTCCTTTTCCTCTATAAAGGAATTTAATATATTTTGCAAGAGGGCTTTGTAGAGTTCTATAATCTATACGGTTTAAAGTTATCCTTCTCCTTTAGTATATGATTTCCTTTCCTTTATCTGCAGGCAGGTCCATTTATTAGTAGGATGCCTTTCTGGGAAAATAATGGAAGTGATAATTAAATAAGTGGTAATATTTACCTTTTTACAAAGTTTATTCTTTCTCATTTCCACTCCTTGCAGAGATAATGATTATTAGTGAAATAATTAAAGAGCCACACTTAGCCAAAAACCGATATAGCTAGACTTTTCTAATG
Organism: Papio anubis; assembly: GCF_008728515.1. Taxonomy (NCBI): domain Eukaryota; kingdom Metazoa; phylum Chordata; class Mammalia; order Primates; family Cercopithecidae; genus Papio; species Papio anubis. The sequence goes on along the minus strand of NC_044988.1, from coordinate 38,310,878 downwards.
ATCTTACTCAAGCTCTTCAAAATTGAGTTCTTATTTCCATTACAGTGCCTTGATTCGCAACCCTTCTCCCTCCTGAACATATACACACGCACGTGTGCACACATGCACAAACACATAACCTCATTATTATTAGAGGTTTGCTTCCTACCAGCCGCCACCCCTCCCCCCATTTTATCACAGGTGGCCTCTAAATATGAAAATCATTTATGCCATCCTTCTGGCAAAGACCAGTTCTTTTTCTCATGCAAAGATAAAGTGTTCACTTTTATTGTCTCTCTCATTATGATAAATTTATCTAAATGGAATTAATAAAGTACCTACCACAGGTTTCCTTAGCTGATTGCTTACAAGTTTGAGAATGTTAATATTCAAGGACATTAAAATCAGAATAAAAGAAATTACATCCTTTGAAATAGGAGGTATTTTAACGTGTGGTCCCATAAAATAAAATAAACATTCTAAAAAATGAAGCCTATAAACATCAGGAAGATGGATAAGTTGACACCTCATTTTGCATATCTCTGCTTAATAATATTATATTTCATTTCCCATGCTAAGAAAACAGCCATTACCCAAAGCAGCCACTCGTAAACAGGCCTTGTGAACAGATTGCATCCTTGTTGGTGGTATGATAATTGAAATAAGTTTTCTAGTCTTTTATGAGAAAATACCAGATGCATAAAATACCTATTAATCAACTCTCTTGCTTTTGCAAACATAAGTTTCAGTACCAATGGCTATTAAAAAATGAAATGTGCAATGAAAAAGAGGATTGTGAGAAAATACCAAAGAATTAGCTAAGTGATTCATCTTTGAGCTGTTTCTGAGTATCTATTGATTGCAGGATGGGGCAGTAAAATCATTACTTTGGATTTCTTGAAGAAAGGCTAATGACCATCATGCCTACTATTTCTGCACTGTTTGTCCTAAAGAGAACAGGGTGGGAAAAAGTGATTTTCAGTGAGTACATGAGAAGTGTAGTCTACCATTCTATTTTACCCACACTATTCTATGAATTGAAGTTTCCAATAAATGTTTCTCTGTCCATCATCTTTTGTAACCATAATGTCTAGGATCAGCACTTTACCATGCTGGCAAGCCAAGTCCCTCCCAGTTTCAACAGCCCTGTCCCACCTCACCCTACTCTTTCAAATGCAAATTAGAAAATAAGAAAATTGAGAGGGAATGAAAAAAGGTGATAGGAAGGAAGAGAGAAAAACTAGCCTAGAAGAAGAAACTTTAAGATGACAAGAAGTGCTATTGTACATATATTGGCGAAAACTGTCTTAAACTATTTTTCCTTCATGTAAAAGATAAAAGAAGTTGTTTCCCAGAGGTAGAAATAGGTAATTTTAATAAACGGGATTTTGGTTTTCCGCTTGAATCATGACTTAATATAGTCCCTTTACAGCAGTCTCTGGAGTCAAGATCATGTGCCTCACTCTGATGGTCTTAATGTTTCCATATTTCAAGTTCAGGGCTTTAGCTGATGAAGTCTGCTTTTATTCAGCCCAGTGTTCTGGGTTAACTTGCCCAGTTTCTTTGCCCAGTTTTACTTTTGAAAGTCAAGGATAAGATAATGTTATGTACATACCTAATGTACATGTATAGCATTTATAGAAAATGTATTTCACAGGTCATCTCAAAGATCACAAAACAGTTTTTTGTCCCACAGACTTTTCTGGCATTCTCTTCATTATCTCACTGTTCGATTCTGCGGACTTAGGGCAAATACCAGGTTACTTAAGGGCTACTCACTCTTCAAAAGTCACTAAGCATTGTCCAGCTAAGGCCATAAGGTTGATGCCAGCTTTCCTTCAACCCTCCTCGCATCACTTTTCCTAAGTTCATCTTCCCTAGGTGCTCAGTAATCTCTGATTGCCCTTTGTTGGGACATTAGGTTCAGAGTTCTACCCTTCCTTCAGAAGCCCGTGTGTGTGAGTTGGTATACAGTTCTCCAAACCTTTCTTCTCCACCTGATCTGCATTTACTATTACTGGATGTTTATTCATGATAATTGTCTGGAGTTTATACTTGATTCAAAGAGGGAAGCACTAATGGTAGCATCATTAAGTTTCCTGAAAGGTGAATGAAGGTGATATTTTCCTATGGGCTTTAGAGTTCTTGTAGTGTTCAATGACACACTTCAAATCAGATGTACTTACTTTAATTTGGTTATATAAAGGATCACCTATTTCAGGCCAGAGTGACTGAATGTGTGTTCCAAGTGCCTTCACCCGAATTTCCAATTTTCTAAGGCTTTACATTTACACATGTAGATATACATTCATTGGCGGGAGGGAGGGTCTGCTACAAAGATAGCAGAATCTCCAGAAACGTGTCCTGTAAGCACATTACTAAATTACCTTCTAGCCATAGTTTTATAGTCCCTCTGCCCTGCAGTTTTGTGTAGCAGATATCCTTTTCTGCTGTGTCTAATTGAATTACCTCCGTGGGTCTTTCTCTTTCTCACATAGCTTTTTATAAAGAACCCCAGGCTGTGAAACAAGAAGCCTATGTTCTAGTCCCACGTCTGGCAGTCATTTGTTGAAGAAGTTTTGCCAAGCAATTTTCATATCCCTGATCCCCAAGTATCCTCTTGCAATAAATGGGGAATTTTTATTAGTTCAGTCTTGGGGGTGGGTAAGAAGAGCACATATTCCTTAGACAAGAACATTAGAATCATATGGTGGAGAGAGAGGGGATTATTCAAACTGTATGATCCTTTTTCCTACCCACCACAAGAAATTGTAATAAACCTCCCCAACTCGAGAAACACTGTTAGAATGATTCAATGTCCACACAATTTTTGGAAAATAGGCTTTTTAAACAAAATTAGATATCAGTTTAAACCCCTTCTCCAGAGGAATCGATTTACACACAAAATTCTGGAAATAGTTTTTAGAAGTTCAAATATGCTTACCTCTCCATCCCCCAGTCCCCTGCAAAAGTCTGAACTTGTAATGATCTCAGTACAATGTATTAGCTTGAGAATGCTGCTGTATAATGTAAACCCTCTACTAAAAGTAGTAGGTCTTATTTTATTCCACCACTGCATAGTCTTAGTTAGCTATGAAACATCTTGGGAAAAAAAGGTGAGTTAGAAAAACTCCCCAAATTATACATAATGACCATAAAAATATTTGAATGATTATACTGTTCAATATAATTTTGACCTCTGAATGCTTCTCAGTTATGTTATCATTATTGATTCTAAAATGTGACATCAGTGCAACCTGAAGCTTAACAGATTTTACAAAAAAATTGCATCCTCAATGATTGTTGTCTTTTTTTTTTTAATAGAAGTCTGCAATTAATTAAGTGAAAAACTAGCCAGAACAGCAATACAGATTACAAACCATAATAGCCAGCTCTGAATATGTATCCTGGGGTTTCAGATGATGTCATCATCTACTACTGCAAACTTAATAGTATTGTTGCCTGGAAGCCAAACTATTATAGTATGTTTAATTTCACTAAGATGTAAATTACATGGTTCAACTTCGTATGGTATTGGCTACTGTCACTTTTACTTATTTTTGCAGCTGTCAGCCATCATAATGTTTATGGCAGTTCCGTTTATCTAGAATCCTGATGCAGTTTATCTGTTTATCTATCTCTCTATCTATCATCTATCTATCTCTATCCATTCATCTATTAGCTTTTTTCATATTCTGCCTTACTCTTTAAATTCTTTCATTACCACTAAAGCCAAAAGCCAAATTATCTTAAATTGAGCTGATTTTCTAATTTTTGAGAATTATTTTAAGTGTAAGAGTAAATGTTCTTTAATAGCATCGTATGTGATTTTTGACCATACAGGAGTCACTATTTTTTAAAAGGTTAGTTCAGAAAATTTTTTCTTAAGACCACTTGTCCTTAATGCCCCTGCTAGTTTGCATAACATTGGCATTTTCTTTGCCCTGGCACAGAGATTTTTTTAATAATTGAGACAGGGTCTCATTTTGTCATCCAGACTGGAGTGCAGTAGTGCAATCAAAGATCACTGTAACCTTGTATTCCTGGGCTTAACTGATCCTCCCACAGCTGGGACTGTAGGCACACATCATCATGCCTGACTAAGTTTTTTTTTAAATTTTATTTTTGGTAGAGACAGGGTCTCACTATCCTGCCCAGTCTTGTCTTGAGCCCCTGGACTCAAGCAATCCTCTGGCTTTGGCCTTCCAAAGTGCTGGGATTATAGACATGAGCCCCTATCCCTGGACAGTTTTTCAGTATCATATATAAAAATTCTGACTTTTGTTTTAGCTTTCTGTTTTTAAATTTCTCTTCAAATTAAGGAGCAGCTGAGTTTGATGACTAAGAGCTGGGGGTTGGGACATGGAAGCCAACTCTTCCATCTTCAAATTGTGTCTCATATAGTTTATGAAACTACCATAGACTCGACGTCATAATATGGAAAATGTAAATATAAATACATACTATCTATAAAATTATTAGCCATATAAAGAAAATTCCACTCCCTCTCCTCCTTCCTTCTGCTCAGAGTTTCCAACAGCACCTAGAAATCTTGGTAAAGTCACTTAACTCCTCCAGAGTTTTGTTTTCTACTCCCCCAAAGAGGAGATTTTACTAGATCATCTCTAGGTGCCCTTTCAGTCTGACAACATATGGATCACAATTAAGATATTAATATATTATTTACTGGAGGTTTTACACATCTAATATGATACAAGACAGAGTGAGAGAAAGAGGGAACAAATCTTAAAGAATGAATTGAATTGTGTTAGAAAAGTGGGGCATGAGCAAGAATAAGGGCTTTTCTTGTTCTGGGGATGGTACATAAAAACAACTTGATTCCTGGAAGGGAAATACGGAAGACCCTCTGAGAGGAGATGTCAACAGAGGTTAGGCAAATAAGACTTAGGGATTTTTCTTATAAGCAGAGAGGCAGCTGGGGTCTCAGGTAGACAGAGGGGCAGGGCAAGAAGATGGTCAATTTTTATATACAGGAATGACATTTGAAAGTGGCATTTCTATCCATTTTGGAATTCTTGTAATTAGTCAGGGCACTGCTATTTATCTCTTATAATGAAAACTATATTATAAGTACTGTCTTATAATAGAAAGAACCAAGGCTAGGACACAAGAATCCGGGATTCTAGTCCCAGATCTGCCAATCATTGGTTGAAACACTTTAGCAAGTCATTTTCACTTTAAAGGTCCTCTTGAGAAAGGTGAGGAATTTTTATTAGGTCAGTGTTTAGGGCTGGATTAGAAGAGTTTAAATCTTTTAGGCAAGAACATTCAAATCATGGGGAAGAGAAAAATAATATAAAAATGGAAAAAAGAGAAAAAAAGGTAAGGACCAAAATGCAGATATTATCAGAGAGAAGAAAAAGGACGAGGTGGAGATAAAAGAAATGTGAAGGAAAGATAATGTGATTTGTATATATTTTCAGAGTTCTGCAGTAGCATTTTTTTCAACCACAGAGGCTGAAAGCCTTGAGATCTTTCCTTTATAATTTCAAAGGCCAGCAATGTCATTGTCACTCTTCTTTGTAGTCCAAGGAGCAAGGGAATTGGATTTAGTCTTGGCTCTGTCATTCATTTCTAAGGCCACTCTATACAAGTTACCTTTCTTCTCCAGACCTAGTTTTTTTCTTATTGTTAACACTGAAGATGACAACTGGGTGAACTTTGAGATGTCTTGCTATTCTAAGGTTCAATAAAGTTATGTTTTTATCTGGGGGACAGTTGTTTCCCCTGGCAAAAACCTCTTCAAGCCCTGTAATCCAAAAACTGAAAGAACCGAGCATACCCTCTTTGAAATGTGCTAAGGTACAAAGGTCTTTGAATCAGAGGGTTTGAAAATTCTCTCTGAATCCTGAAGTCAAACAAGGGGCCAGAAATTGTTCTAGGTACAAATTGTTCTAGGTATGAAGGATACAGTCATAAACAAAATGAACAAAGTCCCGGATCTTGTGGAATTATTTATGCCAATAGTGGACAATCAGATTATGTTTTGCAATCAACCATCATGATTCCCCTTTACAACAAAAGGTTGTAAAACTTCTTTGCAATATTTTGTAGTATCTGTGCCAATAAAACTCATTGTCCTAATTATTCTTAGCATCTCTTTATACATCTATAAGTGCTGAGAGGCAGTGTGAACAAACTATTACACTTATGTAATCACTTAAAAGGCAGAGAGTTGCCCAATATTATGTACATTCTCTTTATTAGAACTGCATTGTGAGATTTTCAGTATTAGTGCAATAGTTTTAGAGAGAGAGCATTATTAGTTTATTGAAAATAGATATTAATCCTTTAAATATATAAAGAGATTTTTATTATCCATACCTCTCCTCAGTTGAGCTGGAAGTAGGAAGAAACAATTGAATATCTTCTGGTCCGCTTAAACAGCAAATGGCTTTTAAAAGAAATTATTGATACAGACTAAGTCAGTCCTTGGGATGGAACAAAATAAATCAATGATAATGAAATCTAAATTTAAATAAAGTCATCATTGTAATCAAAGCAAACATATTTTATTCTTCTTGAACACCTAAAAGCAAGTTAATGTTCCAGTGGCATTGAACTACAGATGTTTATTGTTTTTCTTCTGGGTCTGTTTACACACAGCAAAGCCTAGCCTATATTTGACTTGAGCTTTGTTTATTTACTTAGTGCAGTTGCATTCATTAGCTGAACGTATTTTGTTCTTTATGTAGCCACAAAAGCTCCTCTATATCATTAAAGCATAATGATGAAAGAAATCTTTGTCAGAATTTTACAACCTGTTTTCGAGTAGTGGATATTTTAGAGGAGATATGAAACTGTAATAAATCACAAATATCCTAACAGTACCTATCAAAAGTGTGGAAATTGTATTCTCCAGAATATATGGTGGCTTTGTGTCCTACAACTGGAGGAATTCAAATCCAGGTACTGAATATAGGAACACAGAGTGAAAAGAATGAGGGCACAGGGTTTTAAAATACCATTTTAAAACAGTGAATTTTCAAATGTTTGTGTGCTGAGATTTCTTCAACAAGAAACATGTGCTGGTATTTCTCCTAAATCACGTCGAAGGCTTCCAGATGTTAATCATGAAAGTTAGAGTAACCAACCCCAAATCATCTTCATCTTTGGGATTCTTTCTTTTCACTATTGAAAGATATATTACTAACTGACACATAATTTGTGTCAAGAATGAAAGAGAATCTTTCATTATGACCATCCTTGCATAGTAAAAAATCATATATAACTACAAACATTACCATTAATTGTAAGTAAAAGTATACCTCTTCTTTAGCTAACCAAGAAAGCTAACAAAAAACAACGATAAAAATTCCCTCACTGAAATAAATTTACTTGTAAAAGCAGTCTCAAATGTAACCCATGGGCACACCCATATAATTTATAACTGCAACATCCAACCAAATAGAAAATAGAATGAAATAGAAAATATACAGACTTACTTTGTCCAAAAAGAAAATTTTTGTTCTAATAGAATTCCCAATGAAAGGAATGCGTAGTGGCTGAATGAGTCCACCCCACCCCCCTTAAGATGTGCTCACATCCTAATCTCTGGAACCTATTAATATCACTTATTTGGGAAAAAGTCTTTGCAGATATAATTAATTCAAATATGTTGACAGGAGATCAGTCTGGATTTTCCAGGTGGGGCCTAAATCCAATGATAGGTATCCTTATAAGAGACACACAGAGGTGAAGAGAGACACAAAGGAGAAGGCAATGTGAAGACAGAAGCAGACACTGGAGTGATGTGGCCAGAAACCAAGCTGGCAACCACCAGAGGCTGGACTAGGCACAGAGCAAACTCTCCCCAAACCCTCTGCAGGAAGTGCGGCCCTGCCAACACCTTGATTTCAGACTTCTGGCCTCTGGAACAGAATAGAATAAATTTCTGCTGTTTTAACTTACCAAGTTTGTGATAATTTGTTACAGCAGTCCTCAGAAACAAATACAGTATGACTTCAAGCAATCACTGAAGCTCAACAAATGTAGAAATATTTCACCCAAAGGAAAGAGGACTATGAAAATTACAGTTCCTCATTCAAAATCACTCAAACCATTTTTTATGCTTTGGCATCTGTTGAGGTTCCAACAGACTCTAAACCCAAGTGAAATTTAAAACACATCAGAATCACTCAAACTGAAGCAATCTGAGGTGTTTAGGTAAGGAAAGTATTAAACAGGGGTATATTTGTATACATATACATTTTTTTCAAAAACAAGTTCAGTCAGGCTCAAAAATATGATTCAACAACATAATGAATATGCCAACTTTTTTTAGTAACTTACTTGAAGAAAAGTAAATATTATTTGTTGATTAACAGAATAACATTCTTTTCCAATAATTTCTAGACTCCATGCCAGCAACTTAGTAGTTTAAAAATTGTAAACTAAAAAAAAAAAGTCAGGCCTCATCAATTAATAATTTATTTTGAATGTTCATGGAAGTCATAGATACTTTAGATTTTTAGAGGAAAAAAATAGATATCATGATCCTGACTTTCTAAAAACATTTACACTGGGATGTTGCGTACCTGAATATTATTATATCAGTATGTACTTCAAAAATTGAGATAAGAAGACTGAATTCTGGGATGTTGCTACTGGACACTCTTGAATTTATATCTTACTTTGGAAATCTCAAAATAGTTCCTTTTTAAAATTTAACGATTATTCTACTTTTCCATTAAAGAAATATAGTTTTCCTTGATGAGCAAATTATGCCAATAGTCTTATTTTTGTTTAATGGCCTTCTACTTTTCTTTTAAGTGAGTTTAAATTTATGTTAATTTCTTTTAAAAAGAAAGTGTAGGAGAGGTAAAATCTTTCATTCCGTCTACTCTTGCATGTGATTGGCTGGTTGTCTGTAACAAAAGACAGATTAACAAGACAGAGGACAGAAAAAAAACAGAAGCCTATTAGCATGTATATCATCCACGTAACACATGGGAGTACCTAGCAATGAATAACCCAGAAGAGGTGTTCAAAACCTGGATTTACTTTGGGTGGTGGAGGTGATTACATCGCTTGCAGCCAGGAATTCAAGACCAGCCTGGGTAACATAGAAAGACCCCAACTCTACAAAAATAAAAACAAATTGCCAGGCATGTGGTATGCACCTGCAGTCCTAGCTACTGGGGAGGCTGAGGCGAGAAGATTGCCTGAGCCCAGGAGTCAAGGCTGCAATGAGCTATCATCATGCCACTGAGGTCCAGCCTGGGACCTGAGAGCAAGAAGCTGTCTCAAAACAAAACAAAATTTAAGAACTTGGGTTTAAATACCATCTTCAGCTAAAATAAAGGAAGAAAGTATGGGGGGACAAGTTATGGAAAGGTAGCCATAACTTGGGATATGATAAGCAAGGGTAAAGTGTGTTATGCAAATTTAAGTTCATGCCTTACCCATTGATAATAAAGTACTTTAATGAAGTCATTCTTCTCTTCCTGATACAAAAACGGAGACACCATGACAAACAGAGATTTCCTTATAAATGTACATTTCCTGTACAAAAGGGAAGTATGCTGTTTTTGGAGCTTCTTCTCTGTCAGCTCTTTCCCAGAATAATCAGCTCAAAATAATCTTTATGATAAAGAGGCATATTTTGGAGTGGCATATTTTGGTCCCCTACAACAGAGTACCCCAGGGAGTATTGTGGCACCATGTTAAATATCCTCAGCAAAAAAAGAAATCCCCTGGCAAATGTAGCTGCCAAGATATAAAATTCAGCTAAAATAGAGGATGGAAAGCATTGTATATAGGTTGTAAAGACAATAGGGAAGTCAGACTGCTAGTTTTTGGTGAAGGCACTCTGAGCAGTACTTTGTATTTCACTCAGGAAAAGAAAATAAGGAATAGTATCAAGGTGGCCCAATGTGTGGTTAAGACTCCTGCAGCAACTAAATCTGATATTTCAAAAATATTATAAACAATAATTCTAGAGCAGTTATATGTCAAATCATTCATTTATTTAAACACTTTATTCAACAATTACTTTTTGCTTCTTTCAAGTGTACAAAGTACCCCACTATGCTATTTATCCAGGACACAAATGAAGAGAAGACACTTATCCTAAAGAACTCTCAGCCTTTTTGGGGTGAAATACAAAAAATAATGATAGCAATATAGTATGACAAAGTCTGTAATGACAAAATATACTAAATGCAATATTTGCCCAAAGTAAAGTACATTCAACTGTAGTTGAATCCACAGAGAAACACCCTTGAGCTGGCTTTTAAAAATTAAAGAACAGTAGTTTTCAAAATAAAGAAGGACGAGAAGGAATTACCAAATAAAGGAAAAAGCATGTACAAAAGCATAGAGCTGTAAAACTTACTAGTAAGTATGTATGAATATGTACAGGGATATAGAAGATATATTGCTAGAAAAGTAGGCAGGGATGAAGTGGTATTGTGTAAAGAATTTGAACTTTATCCTATTCATAATGGAGAAACATTGGACATTCCTTAACATGCTGCCACATTCAGATGCCAGTTAACGATGCTCAGCAAGGCAACCTGGCTTGGATCCAAAATGGAACCTCAACCCTGGGATCTATTGCTGGCAATGCCCACGATAGATTTTTATATATCTCTGATAGCCCCCAATGCCAAATCTGTCCTTGGTCCTCTGATTCTGGACTATCATTTCTTTTCCTATTAAAAATGGTATAAAGAATGAAATAGGATATCAGAGGTATGCGAGCATGGTGAAGGAATGGAAAAGAAGGTCGATTTCAAATGTAATTCATTTCTTAAGCTGGTTCACACTTTCTGATCGGAAAAGCTGAACATTTTTCTCTTCTCCCTTGCTGAATTTGCATCTGTGTGTGATCCAAGGATAAAGAATTCAAATAAATAAATAAAAAGACATTCCACAAGCTGCTAGCATAGGAATGCACAGGAAAACAAATTTGTTGGGACTCATTTTTTTTTTTTTTTGCCAGTAATATATTTGTTGTTGATATTTCTTTTTTGGTTTTGGTTTTGATTTGGTTTTCTCTGTTTCATAGGTTTCCATTTCTCCAATTACAGAGTCCCAAAAAGGCCAAAGGCCCCTGAGTCAATCTAAGAGACTGACCAAATTTTCTAATATTGAAATGCAAAACATTTTATCAGCTTAGTGCATATTAGAATGGCTTTAAGTAAACTCAAAAAAATGAAAATCACCTCCACCTGCTGTTTGAAGAGACACCTGATAATATGTTAACCTTTTGTCATTGGGGTTATTTGTTAAAATCAAAAGAGCTAAGAAACATGGTTAATGGCAGAGGGTTTGCATCCCTTGTCTCACCTAATTATAACAACTTGTGTCAAACTGCCTGACTTATACCCCCTGAGAGATTTACTCAGCTAAATAAGATAGGGCAGATGTTAGTATTTATACACAAAACATTCAAGCAATGCCTCTACTCCTTCACAGGTGAGATGTTTTTGCCCTGGGGTCAGAAAGTTCTATCAGTACTGGTACATCATGGGTGAAAACATCCATTCAGGGAATAGGAAAATAGGAAGCCACATGTGCTCATGCTCATGCTCAGGGCCAATGCTCTGGAGCTTCTGTAAGTGTAAGGATGTCAACTCAACATTGTGGCCGTGTATTAAAGAATGTATTTATACAACTAATCATGGTGTGCTCGGGAGTTCTTCTGGAAGAAGGCAAGTTGCAAGGCAAAACGTCAGTCATATTAAAAATGATTTCCCCTTAACTGTAGTTATTCAAATAGTTTTTAATTTAACGTGTATCTAAAGCATTTGTAGGGATTTTTTTAAATATGCTTTTCTCCCAATTTCTTCCTGTTTATCCATTCATTAAGACAAAATATCTTTCGAATTCTAAAGAACTATAATTTATTACCTGAAACCACTGAAGTTTGAAAGAATATTTAATCCTTTCTTTTCATCTCCCAGTTCACTCTTTCACTATAAGAAGGTATGTGTAAGGCATCAGCTTCAAACAAAATAGCCAACAAAGTGCTATTTGCAGCTGACTTTTCCTTGACAAAGACAGTGACAGGAGTCCACCATGGAAGCTCACCTCTACAAATATGCATAGTTGAAACTTTAGTAGTTGGTTCTAACTGTTCAAATAAATTTGGACAACCCAAAAGAAAGAAGGAGGAAGAGGGAGGGAGAAACAGAGACAAAGTCAGGCAATCAGTGACACAGAGACATAGACAAAAGTGGAGACAGAATCCAAATAAGTTTATGAGGTATAATAAGCAGACATTTTGATTTGGTCAAGACAAATTTGTTTGAATATAATTTGGTTGTCAACATTTAGAAATCAAGAGGTTTACCCAGAACAATCTTGCTGTGTTCATCTGTTTGCATTGCACTAAAAGAATACCTGAGGCTGGGTAATTTATAAAGAAAATAGATTTATTTGTCTCTGGTTCTTCAGACTGTACCAGCAGGGCGCCAGCATCTGCTTCTGGTGAGCCCTCAGGTAGCCTTTACTCATGATGGAAGTCGAAGGAGAAGCAGGCATGTCACAAGGGGAAAGTAAAAGAGAGAGGGAGCAAGAGAGAAAGGAGAAGATGCTGGACTCTTTTTTAACAATCGGATCTCATAGTAACTAATAGAGCTAGAACTCCCTCTTAACCATAGGAGGGCACCAAGTCATTCATGAAGGATCTGCCCCCACGACCCAAACACCTCCCACTAGGCCCCACTTCCAACACTGGGGATCACATTTCAACATGAGATTTGGAGGGGACAAATATCCAAACTATATCACTTGTTTTATGGCTCCTGTTAAAAAGCAAGATCTGGTAACACTGAACCTGCAGCTTTGCATGCACTTTACCAGTCAGTACTGAATGCTCCATGATTCTTTAGAGTAGAAATCTTTCCAGTTAACCCACTGTCTTTCTGAGCTATTTTACTTGCTTATGTTTGTCTCCATGGTCCCTACAAGCATTTGAGTTTGTGATCTTTGATAGAATTGTGTCTTTTTGTAACACCTAATGGCATACTTGCCTTTTAAAAATGGTCAAGGATGTTACAGTCTCAGTGTACATGCTATGACTTCTCATTTCCTCAGCTATAGTATATGTATAATACAGTGCTTAGAACTATTTTATACAGCCTCAGATTCCTTTTCAACACAGAGCACCAGGTAGCCACTAATAATCAGAGATGATGCATAAGATAAACAATCATTACTATAAAACCAAATTATACTATTAGTAGTATTGAACATCAGATGGGTGTTAATTCATATCTGTCTCCACCATTGCTTACTAAATGTTGCCCTAACATTAGAAAAATTCTAAGAAGTTACAAAAATCATTGTTAACAAGATAATTACAAATGCTATAAAATGCAACTTTGATGTTAAAAATCACTTAGGGAGGCCAGGCATGGTGGCTCATGCCTGTAATCCCAGCACTTTGGGAGTCTGAGGTGGGTGGATCACTTGAGGTCAGGAGTTCTAGATTAGCCTGGCTAACATGGTGAAACCCCGTCTCTACTAAAAAATACAAAAATTAGCCAGGTATGGTGGTGGGCGCCTATAATCCCAGCTACTTGGAAGGCTGAGACAGAAGAATCACTTGAACCTGGGAAGTTCAAGGTTGCAGTGAACTGAGATCATGCCACTGCACTGCAGCCTGGGTGACAGAGTGAGACCCTGTCTCAATTTAAAAAATAATAACTTAGGAGCTCATTGATTCCTCCGTTTACTCAATGGCATAACTCAACACATTACTCAATACCTATAGTGTATTGGAAGAGATATAAAGAGAATCATGAACACAGATTCCACCGTCAAGAGCTACCTTTAATAGGAAATTAAGGATAGACAATTTGAATAACTGTAAAGCAAAGCTGAGAGTAATAAGTGAGATAGCGAAAATGCAAACGAAATGTATGGCAATCATGCTCAAACTTCTATGTGCATCAGAATCACTTTGAGAACTTGTAAAAATGTAGCTGCCCTTACTGAATCTGATTCAATGGATTTGGAATATATCTCTTACATCTATATTTTTAACCAAAGATGGAGAACTACTATTGTGTGGGATTCAAGGGTTAGAAGAGGTGACTCCCTGCTGGAGATCAGAAAACTTCCTAGAAGAAATAGCATGTGAGTCGGGCCTTATATTGGAGAGGCTTTGGCTAGGTAGAGTTGCAAATTCTGAGAAGAAAGATGAGCGGCTATATATAGGAAAAGAAATTTTAAATTCATTTCGATTTGTAGAGGCAGAAAGGGTGTGATACCTTTTCTCATCCCTCATAAGGGTTAAGGCTGACACTCCTATAATGAAAGACAGTTAACAGGAAAAAAGCATAACAAATGTATATAATCAAAGTTTTATGGGATGTAGGAGCCTTCAGAATGAAGACTTAAAAGACACAAGAAGAAACTGTCTGCTTTTGTGCTTATATTCCATGAAGAGTGGACAGCCAAGTAGAAATGTGATTGGGCACAAATGGAATGATCGAATAGTAATAGACTGAGTTGGGAAACTCAGAAAGGCCTGTCTGTTCAGGTTCTTCTTGACCTCTCTGTGTGGCCTTCCTTCTTCCCACATATAGGGTAGGACCCCTTCTGGAATGAGAGTCTTATGACCTGCTATCAGACAAGAGTAGGTCAAAGAATTTCTTTATGGTCAGCTCCTAGAAGAAAGGTGGAAGAAGGCTAGAGTAACATTTTCAGACTTTATGGTTTACTTTGGGGAAATGGAGTTTTAGTTTCTCTGACTTATCTTGGGAAAGAGGAATTCTGATTTATATGAGTCACTCTGGGGGAGATAGAGTGGCAAGAGACGAGAGGGCAGAAGAAGGTCAGAGAGACCTTGGTTCTGAGGTTGCTTCTGAGACCTTCCAATGTACTTTAGCTCAAATTACTCAGCATGCCAAAGTGCCATATTTTGGGGTATTATTTTCTGAACCACAACATTCTTCTTCCTTCTTTAAGAAGAAACTTCCTGAAGTTTCACAGTCCAGAAATTGGGTTGCTGGATTGTCTCATAAGCAATGGAACCAATCTCTCAGCTCCAAGAATAGACCAGTCCAGTTAAACTGTTAAGTCTCATTCCCCAAGGTGATGTTGCCGATGGGCTTACTTCAAAGTGAGGCCGTTATGCGGTGTGAGCAGTTACACACTTACTAAGAGGCATTTCCATGAAAACAAAAGAAAAGCAAAGGTCAGTGTTTAGAAGAGACTACAGATTATTTTCTGAGTCTAGAAGATAGCCAGTTGAGAAGATTTCTAGATTTGAGCTTGATGCATTTTCTGTGGGAGTGGAGGCAGGCAGGAGCAACCTGACGGATTTTTCTAGTTTGCAGTTTGCATTAGGTGAACTTTTCTAAGCAGTCCATACAGCAAAAGGCACAGAGTTTGTGTATATGTAAGCTGATCTGGTGATTTTTCTGAAGTCCATATCAAGTGGTCAAGCATCAACTTGCAGGGCTTCAGGAAAAGTACACTTTTAATTTCAACAATTCCACACAAGAGATTGTGAGAAAAACCTGGAAGTATTAGTTTGGAGACACCTTGGAAGACACTAAAAAAATTCAGGATCCAGTCCAGATTTCAGATGGATGACAACCCTACAAAAATAATGAGCTAGAGTCTAATAATGAATTCACTATACTTTTCTTCTAAAGTATCATATTTATATCGATAGTCACCCCCATTTCTACCAAAGATATTCAAAGTAAAATCTATTTGTTTGCAAAATCAGTTTTGTCTCATTAAAGTTGGCTTGATTATTTATGTTAGTACAGTAAGACTAGTGATCGGCCACATAAAATCTTTTTAAGTTTGCTTTGCTTGAACGTTTTATAAGGAATCTGAGATTGGACTTTTAAAAACATCTGAAAGCTACAGAGCCAAGCCAAAGATTCAATGTCACATTTCACCTATAATACCTATATATTTGAGTAAATTTATTTCTGCTCAAGGTTCCCCAAAACATTCAAAGGTTACTGGGCATGTGACAAAGGGACATTTTTTACCCACCTGTAAGGCAGTCATGTGAACCATGTACTCAAGGTATGAGACCAGTTTCTCCAAGGTGGGCTTTCTTGCCTTTCTGAAGTTTACCTTACTTTCTCAAAATTGTCTGATCATATTTTTAAATATGTCATTCCAGTCAAGCCTTAGTAAGATAACAAGTGTTTCCACTTGTATCACAAAGAGAATATTTTCTTATTGAACTTATGCAAATAACTACATTGCCATAAAAACGAGAATACTCGCAAATAGTTTCCAAATTTTGGAGATACCAGACAGGGAGAAAAATAAAGTTTTCATTCTGTTTACCAATGTATATTTGACCAAATTGCTGTAACATATATATAGCTTAAAAACAAAACAAAACAGTTTCTTTAAATCCAGAAAAGTAAAGATTTAAGTAATCAGCAAAATTTTGAGTATGTAATCATAAAAAATTCTTATCAGTTCATTTAGACCCATGTAATTAATTCTTACTCTATTTGATCTTGATAAGCACATTCACAAAGTCACTCAGTTTATTTATTAGAACTCTGGAAATTCTCACCCGGTCCAATAGTATAATCTTAAAGTTATTAGAAACCTGTACGTTTCAGAGTTCTTTCTATCCTTTCCATTAATATAATTAAAGAAACAATTTTGGACCGCAGCTGATTGACAATGCTTTTAAATAAAAATCAAAGTAAAACGATAACTATTTAAATGTCAAAAACTTAAAATGGCCAAGATTAGAAACCTGATGAGAGAAATTGATGATAAAATTTGGTTGTTTCTATGGCATAAAACATTTTAACATAATAACCAAAATTATATTAGGACTATAGACTTCTAGGAATTTTATACAATTTTGAAACATTCATATTACTACCATCTGTAAATATAACTTAAAGAAAGTTTAGCATCACTTACTGTTTGTTTGACAATGCTTCCATATACTTTAATATATCAAATAAGCCTAATTGCTTTAGTATCTCTCTTTGTATAAAATATCAAGCGATTCTCCTACCTCAGCCTCCTGAGTAGCTGGGATGACAGGCGCATGCCACCATGCCCAGCTAATTTTTTGTATTTCTAGTAGAGACAGGGCTTCACCAAGTTGGCCAGGCTGGTCTCGAACTCCTGATCTCGTGATCTGCCCACCTTGGCTTCCCAAAGTGCTGGGATTATAGGCATGAGCCATTGCGTCCAGCCTAGAAAGAATTTTTATGTTCATTTATAGACTTAAATATATTTACCTTCTGTATACCTTATAAAAACAAGATGTCTTATAGTTTAAACCAATGACTAGTAATTAATGTGTCAGTATTTTAACTTATAAATAATGCAGACATTTAATAACTATCACTTAATTTCACTTTAAAGTTTCAGGATACCAAAAATATTTTTGAAACTATTTTTAAGTAGATATCTTTTCTAAAACATAAATATTATTGAAAAGTTTACTTACAAACTTTTATTCCACTTATATCTTATTGAATTTACTTATTCTTAACAATTGTGCTTGAATGGGTCATGAAAACAGGCTAACCACAATCTAGTTTTTCTTTGGAAAAAAGTGAAACTGATCCAAATCTGTATTAGCTAGCCTTGTCTTAACCAAGGCCTCTGACTCTGAACATATTTATGCTCCTCAGTCCTCACCTCTAGTCATCCTGGGTTTTGAGCACTTACGTGGTGCCCAGGGTGGCTGCAAATGGCAGAGCACATCTGGATCTTTGACCCACATACCAGGGGTAGAGCACAAGCCAAAGGACAGAGGTCAAACAGCTGTGAAGATAATGCCTGGGTCACCAGGAGACACAACTTGGCCAGGGAGGACAGGACTATCCTGGGCTTGGCCCTGCACTGTGACTAGCAGCCCAGGTGCTATAGATACACAAATGTCTTCAGGCTGTACCATGGCCACCTGCCCAGACCCCAGAATCCAGGACTTCATACTAAAATAAGCTCACAGCAAGATGTGTGTAAGGTTTCAGGAGAGCCCAGCAACTGGCTCCCATAGCTTCAGTCCACCAATAAATCAGGCAAGTATCAAAAATATCACAGAATAAATTGTTAAACATAATTTTTTTCTTGCTCTCATGACTAATATATATCAAGTAATTGGTTCTGCTCTTAGGTTTGATTTATCATTTTATGACGTTAAAACATTTAGGAGCCACAACTTAAACCTGTCTAACCAGCAATCCCAGGCAAAAATGTTTGTATTATATTTGATGCTGACAGTTCAGAAGACATTCCTACTTTTATATGACCAAAAAATTAAAAATTAGCTTTATTTACCAAAGATTATCTCATATCACATAAAACAAAGGCTTTGGTTTTTTTTTTTCTTTTTTATTAATTTATTTTTATTTTTTTTAACTATCCTTATCTTTTGTCTTCATTTGACTGACAGTCATCTCCCTGAAGTCTGTATTTCCAAAAGATATCTGTAGTTCTAATGAAGACAAAAGATAAGGATAGTTCTAGAGAAGACAGGGTAATAAATTTACATCTCATGGGCACAGGGAAATTGCAAGTTCTTCGAAGAAGGAGTCTGAGGCATGTTTGCCTATGATCAGAGCTCAATCTTATGGAGGCTGTGGGCTAGATTTTAGGCTGGTGATGAAAAAGACATATAGTGGCTGTCTGAATGTTTCCAAAGATCACTTGGAATGGTATAGGGAAGTACACAGAGGGTCCTAGGATAAAATTCAAAAGCTTATTCAAAATAAGGGGCTGAATATCAGAAAGCTATATTTTGGAGACCGATATAATTAGATACGTGCATTTTCAGTTTTGCTTTGGTTTAATCTTGGGTCTCTCAAAACGAAGATAAAAGCATAAGAGTAAAATGCCACAAGCTTAGTGTAATTTTTTTTTAGAATATACCTCATTGCATGGACATTTTATTGAAGCTGGTGGATGACCTAATGTCAACTAGCCCATTCTATGCCCAGCTCATTCTAAAATGGAAGTCATATTTTTCAGTGGTGAGCGTGCTATTAGCTCTTAAGTGCCTGAACTGTGTCCTCCAGTCAAGACTTTGACTCTGAGATCCCTTTAGCTAACTTAATCAATGATTTTCCAGTTTCTGTCTGACCCCAACAGATGCCTGAGGCCTTCCTCACTTAAGTGCACAAAAAAAAGAGACAAAGGGTTAAAACCCAGATACCTATAATTCCAAAAACTGGAGTCTGCATCCCCTGCAACAATAATTACTTAATGAACTGCTGTCAGTTACTTTTAAAACTGTATCTCTTGTCAGTGACTTGTCAGCCACTTGAAACCCAAAGGTCAAGTGCCTTCACACAGCACAAACTAACCCTTGGTAATCCTCAAAGCCAAAGAGGTTAGGGAATGCAAAAGATAGCAGAGCTTCAGACCTGAGAGAAACTTATTCATGACTCTTGGAGCTATGTGCAGAAGACAGAGTTCTCCCAAAGGGGTTCAATAGTGCCTTTCCTGGATTTCTCAAGAGGTTTTAGTATCACAGGATGTCTCCTTCATGTCCCTTCATGTGGTTGCCAGAACCTTGATGTTTCCTATTAGTAATCTTATATCCACTCTTCACCAAAGGGACTTGAAGGGGAACATATCAAGGATTTAAGGAGACTGGACAGAAAGTCAAAGGTGACAAAAGGCAGGAGGAGGAACAGAAGTAAATGGAAGGAACAGTTCTTAGAGGAGCTACTTTGGGGAGATTTTAAGCTTCTCAAAAAGGTTAATGAAGTGCCCTGTTATCCTCATCAAATATCATGGCAACAAGAAAAGAAGCTGACAGAGGGACTGAGGATATAGATAGCAGGGATTTGAAAAAATGGGTTTCAGTTGACTGAGAAGCTCTCACAGGAGATGCAGGATCCAATAGACAGAAGAGAGAGACCTACAAAAATTTATACTCTGAAGATCAGCTTTCCATTAAACCAGCTTTGGACCATAGAGCTCTTAAAAAAAAAAAAAAAAAAAAAAAAAAACATTGCAAATCTCTTGTCAGATTTCAACAAGGAAAACAGCAAATATTCCTGACTTTGGGGGAAGGGAAGATATTTGCATATTAGAGGTCTAGGATAAATACTACTCAAACTTTTCTTTCTTTTTTAAATTCAGGGCACATTTCTGTTTCTGTAAATACTCAGTTTTTGAGACAAGGATAGTTGTGGGTGGCGGTGGTGTTATAAATATAGGGTCCCACTCTGTCACCCAGGCTAGAGTACAGTGGCATGATCATAGCTAACTGCAGCCTTAAATTCCTGGGCTCAAGTGATCCTCGTGCCTTGGCCTCTCAAAGTACTGGGATTACAAGTGTGTGTCACCATACCCAGAAAAGGTTAGTTGTTTTTAATTCCTCAATAATTAGTTTGCAGCATGAATGCTATTGAGGGAGCACCCATCTATCCAATTGTATTATCATTTGTTTGCTCCTTTATGTCAGGAATCAGGTTTACAACTAAGAAGGAAATCAAAAGATTTCTGTGTTCTCTATTTAGAACTGTTAGTCTTTATAATGTTTTAATAAATTGTTTCTTTTTCCTTCTGAGTATACAGTTCCATTTTAGCTTAGTAGAGAAAGCCAAACAAATAAGAACCAAAGTTATATCTGACAAGTAATTCAAGACAAAAACTAATAAGTCTTTTGAGGTTTAACTAAGGTTTCCAAAGAGAAAGCAAAAAGGTACAGCCTGTTCAAGATCCAGAGCACTCCAAATGACAGCGAGAAGTTAGAAAAGCTTAGACAGCACATTGAGAGCTGGCAGTAGTCAATTTGCTGAGCCACAGTGGGGTGTATGTAACACACATTTCTCTCTGGCCATTTTTGGGGGCTCCCAACCTTGTGGTTGGTTGGCTGCCTGCACACAAAGCCCTAATAATCAAAATTCTCCAATAGACAGAGTGTTAAAATGTGACAAATGGGAAAACAAAGACTGTTCATGGAAGGGGAAGGACCAGAAATGAATGGACACCTAAAACCAAAAGTCATAATTCAAACTAATTCAAACAAATGCTTCATTCTTGAGCTAAAGGAATTTACTAAGGAAATTGAACTAGATTTAGAGAAAGGGAATTTTAAATCTGGGGACCAGAAATGCAAAAGATTCGGACTGTCAGGGACTCCCGGGAAGTTGAGAGAGTATAAGAGGGCAGAGAGGAGAATTTGTAGGTGGATTTGAATTTTAATTTTGTTTCTAATCCGATTTCTGCTTTTTAATCTTATTAAGGGAGTATCTAAGGCTAGCTTTTATACTCCTTTGTGTCCATTTTTAAATTTGATTTTCCCATAGGTACCAGAAATATAGTTGTTTGGGATGAGAGCTCTCTAAAATAATTTGTTCTTTATTTATGTATTTATTTATTTTGAGATGGGGTTTTGTTCTTGTGGCCTAGGCTGGAGTGCAATGGCACAATCTCGGCTCACTGCAACCTCCACCTCCTGGATTTAAGCAATTCTGCCTCAGCCTCCTGGGTAGCTGGGATTACAGATGCCTAGCTACTTTTTTGTATTTTTAGTAGAGGCAGGGTTTTACCTTATTGGCCAGACTGGTCTCGAACTCTTGACCTCAGGTGATCCACCTGCCTCAGCCTCCCAAAGTGCAGGCGTGAGACACTGCACCTGACCAATTTTGCTCTTTTTAAATATAACCCATTATTTTTTAGAATTGACTCAAACTAATAAGTTGATGGAGAGATGCAAGGTAACTTTCCATGTTTAGAATCTCATGGCCAAACAAACAAAAAAAGTCACCAGAGTTACTGAATCTAAGAACCAGTTTGTACAAATGGTTTTTTCATGTTAATCTGAATTTGGAAAGGAAGTAACAAACAAATTTTTACTTTACATTCTTGACAAGATTCTAGAGGCAAGAATCTGGGACAGCTGACATTGGTAAAAATTCAGACCTTTTTATCTGGCTTTTTGTTGGTTGCCTGGGAATAATACCTGTATGCTCCAAAGTGAGTCAGGCGTCTCAGGCGTTCCCTATTGGACACCAGAAAGGGTAGTGGCAAAAATGGTGTGATACCTTTTCTCACCCCTCATAAGGCTGACTCTCCTATAACAAAAAAGAGGAGAAGAACATAACATGAGAGCCTTCAGAATGAAGACTGAAAGGCACAAGGAAAAACTGTCCATTTTATGCTTACATTACATGAAGAGTGGACAGCCATGTAAGAGTGCGATTGGACAAAGGGGAATAATCCAGAAAGCCCTGTCAGTTCACTCTTCTTGGCCTCTGATACGGTATAGCTGTGTCCCCACCCAAATCTCATCCTGAACCACAGTTCCCATAATCCACATGTGTCATGGGAGGGACCAAGTGGGAAGTAATTGAATCATGGAGCTGATTACCCCCATGTTGTTCTCATGACAATAGTGACTGGATCTGCATGAGATATGATGGTTTTATAATGGGCTTTTCCCCCATTGCTTGACACTCATTCTGTCTCCTGCCACCCTGAAAAGAGGTGACTTCTGCCATGATTATAATTTTCCTGAGGCCTCCCCAGCCATGTGGAACTGTGAGTCAATTAAACCTCTTTTCTTTATAAATTACCCAGTCTTGGGTATTTCTTCATAGCAGTATGAGAATGAACTAATAAAGTAAATTGGTACCAAGGTAGAGGGGCATTGCTGTGAAAATACCCAAAAATGTGGAAGCAACTTTGGATATGGATAACAGTCAGATGTTGGAACAATTTGAAGGGCTCAGAAGAAAAAAGGAAGATGTGAGAAAGTGGAACTTCCTGGAGACTTGTTGAATGACTTTTACCAAAATGCTGATACTGGTATGGGCAATGAAGTCCAGGCTGAGGTGGTCTCAGATGGAGATGAGGAACTTGTTGGGAACTGGAATAAAGGTGATTCTTGCTATCCTTTAACAAAGAGACTGGTAGCATTTTGCCCTTGTCCCTTAGATCTGTGGAACTTTGAACTTGAGAGAGATGATTTAGGGTATCTGGCAGAAGAAATTTCTAAGTGACAAAGTGTTCAAGAGAAAGCAAAGCATAAAAGTTTGGAAAATTTGCAGCCTAATGATATCATAGAAAAGAAAAAACAATTTTCTAGGTAAAAATTCAAGCCTGCAGCAGAAATTTGCATAAGTAAGAGGAACCAAATGTTAATTACCAAGACAATGGGGAAAATGTCTCCAGGGTATGTTGAAGACCTTAACAGCAGCCCCTCCCATCACAGTCCTGGAATCCTAGGAGGAAAAAATGGTTTCATGGGCCGGACCCAGGCCCCCCCTGCTCTATGCAGCTTCAGGACATGGTGCCCTGTGACCCAGCTGCTTCAGTTCCAGCTGTAGCTAAAAGGGGCCAAGGTATAGCACAGGACATTGCTTCAGATGATGCAAGTCCCAAGCCTTGCAGCTTACATGTGGTGTTCAGCCCCCAGGTGCACAGAAGTTAAGATTTGAGGTTGGGGAACCTCCACCTAGATTTCAGAGCATGTATGGAAATGCCTGGATGTACAGGCAGAAGTTTGCTGCAGGACTGAGCCCTCATGGAGAACCTCTGTTAGGGCAGTGCAGAAGGGAAATGTGGGGTTGGAGCCCCAACACAGAGTCCTCACTGGGGCACTACCTAGTGGAGCTGTGAAAAAAGGACCACCATCCTCCAGACCCCAGGATGCTAGATCCACTGACAGCTTGCATTATGCACCTGGAAAAACTGCAGACACTCAACGCCAGCCCATTTAAGCAGCCAGGAGAGGGGCTACACCCTACAAAGCCACAGGGGCAGAACTACTCAAGGCCATGGAAGCCCAACTAATGCATCAGCATGAACTGGATGTGAGACATGGAGTCAAGGAGATCATTTTGGAACTTTAAAGTTTAATGACTGCCCTATTGGATTTCAGATTTGCATGGGGCCTATGGCCCCTTTGTTTTGGCCTATTTCTCCCATTTGGAATGGGTGTATTTACCCAATGCATGTACCCTAATTGTATATGGGAAGTAACTAATTTGCTTGATTTTACAGGCTAATAGGCAGAAGAGTCTTGCCTTGTCTCAGATGAGACTTTGAACTTGGACTTTTGGATTAATGCTGGAATGAGCTAACACTTTGGAGGACTGTTGGGAAGGCATGATTGTATTTTGAAATGTGAGAACATGAAATTTGGGAGTGGCCAGGGGCAGAATGGTATTGTTTGGCTCTTTGTCACCACTAAAATCTCATCTTGAATTGTAGTTCCCATAATCTCCACACATTGTGGGAGGGACCTGGTGGGAGGTAATTGAATCATGAGGGCAGTTACCCCCATATTGTTCTCATGATAGTGAGATCTCACAAAATCTGATGGTTTGGTAAGAAGTTTTCCCCTCTTTGCTTGGCACTCATCCTCTCCCCTGCCACCCTGAGAAGAGGTGCCTTCTGCCATGATTGTGAGTTTCCTGAGGCCTCACCAGCCATGTGGAACTGGGAGTCAATTAAACCCCTTTCCTTTATAAATTACCCAGTCTCTGGTATTTCTTCATAGTAGCATGGGAACAAACTAATATAGCCTCTGTGCATCTTTCCTTCTTCCCAGAGACAGAGTAGGGCCCCTTCTGGTATAAAGGTCTTAAGAGCTATTATTGGACAAGGATGGATCAGAGAATGTCCTTACACCCATCTCCTAAACAGAAGAGTAAGGAGGGTTAGAGTAGTATTTTTCTAAGTTTATAGCTGGATTTGTGGAAAAGGGGTTCTAGTTTCTATGACTGGCCTTGAGAAAGAGAAATTTTGGTTTCTGTGACTTGCTTCAAGAAAGAATGTGAGAGAGAGGGCAGAAGCTCAGAGGGATCTTGGTTCTGAGGCTTTCCAATGTCCTGTAGTTCAAAGTACTAAACATGTCATAGTGCCATACTTTGGAGTATTGTTTCATGAGCCTTAGCAGATTGATCTAATAAGACTGACAATAAAGAAATATATAAAACTAAACAAAAGACAGTGTAAAAACAGCCACACTTATAAAAAATGCAATTCCTTGGCTTGTGTTTCTATTGTTTATATTGATTCAAAAAGAACTGATATTTTTATTACTTCCAGAATAAATTTAATAATGGTGAAATGTTTATATTTTACCATGTAATGATCTTTTAACAGTTGATGGAATCCTATACTTGTAAGCTTCATTATTGTGAATTGCTTATACCTTAATAAAATTGAATTCATTTTACATATTAGCTAATTGAATATCACTAGCTGAAATGGAAATGTTTTATAATGATGGTGCATAGCAACAAAAGATTGATAGTTCTTTAATACTTTAGTATTCTAATACTCAATAGTTCTCACAGCATGTAATACAGGACAATTGTTGATTTTCCACAAGCTGATCCTCAGTAGCTGATCTTAATGCAACTCTTCTAAAACTCCTTTCAGTAGTTTAAAGGCAAAGATGGACATAATGTACTACATGTGCTAAAGAATTTAATTTTTTAAACTCAGCATACTAAAGGACCTCAACTTATTTATTCTACACAGCAAATTTGTTACCCTTCACAATAACATACAAGTAAATAGTGACACTGTAGGGATAGTACCATGTTTTAAGAAGTGTGAAATAGAATCATAAAGAGTGTGAAATTACAAAAAGTGAAGATGCACCTTTGGACAGTCCCATGTTATTCTATGCCACCAGTTTCCTGGATGGAGAGTGACACAAAAGAGAAGAAATGCCTGATTATCAGAAAAAGGAAGTATTTAACGTTAGGAAAAATACCTAATGTAAATGACAAGTTGATGAGTGCAGCAAACCAACATGGCACATGTATACCTATGTAACAAACCTGCACGTTGTGCACATGTACCCTAGAACTTGAAGTATAATTTAAAAAAAAGAAAAAGGAAGTATTTCTTAGATATTCATTTAAATCTCAAGGGTGTTACTGTTCTATATACTTAATAGAGATTACAAGTAACAAAAAAGGCATTCAGGAATAGCAAAACAAAGCTGACTTTGGCATGTATCTAATTATATATATTGCAAAGAGTATTCTTGGTTGGAAAATTAGGTAGTTTCAAAGATGCTGGGTAGCATTTAGATAGTCTCACTACTTTAGATAGTCTTACTACTTACTACTTTAATGATACTCATTTGTCCAATTTGGGTATCTATACAAAATAAAACTTTGTTAAGCCCTTTATTCTTTCATTTATTGTATCAGTTCCAGGAGTTCCACTTGTAAAATTCCTGATTATATGTGAAATCTATGACACAGTCAATAATATACTCTAATTACTTATTTGCAAGAGAGTATTGTATTTCTAATTTGGCTTTTCCAGCCAAAGAGTTAAGAATGCCAATTTAGATAAATCTAATTCCCAGTCATTAAAATGTTTTCTTGGGTATAAAGGATGGAATTCTGTATCTGTTTTTTAAGTCTAACTAATTAAAAACTGTACTGAAACCATCTTTTAAAAACTAATTTTCTCACCAATAGTAGCAGACAGTGCAGATATAAACCTGTTACAAAACAACATGAAAATCAGGCATTTTAACTATGTTCCTAACTTGTTAAAACACCCACCTCCCCAACCCCCCCACAGACACATACAGATAAGAATCAAGGAGATAAGCATTTTCAAGTTTCAGCTCACTTGGTAGATTAAGCAAGTGTAAGATTGGCTATCTGAAGTATTCGCATTTTGGACTGCACACTATAAAGCGATAAAAATCAGTTTTTCTTAGCTTCCAGGATTAATTGTTTGGCAGTGGGTTGTTTTTAATTAGGTTATCCAACAAAAGATAGTAATCTCAGGCAAAATCTCTCAGGTTAATCTTTTTTAAAAGAAAAGATACAGATTTATCCTCTTATTATTTTCAGCCAATTGATTATAGCATCTCTTAGTCTGGAGAAACACTGTTTCTCTATATGCGCAACACTCCTGACAAGGGTGTGGAGTTCTTCCATACCAGGCAATTCTCTAATTCTCCACACAACAGCTGGGTGTCCTAGCATTTAATCCAATTCTGACACCATCTCAATGTAGTTAGTTAGAGAGTCTACCAATTAGAAGGCTTAGTATTACAACACTGAACCCAATACAGATGCCAGTTGTAAGCCTGGGCCTCGCATACTTCTGAAGGACTAGCTATAGATTGGGGATTTGTACAACCCCGTTCTTAGGTGTGATCATGTGCTAAAATGGCTCACAGATCTCAGGGAAGCACTGTACTTACATTTACCAGTTTATTATAAACTCAGTAACAGCCAGATGGAAGAGATGAACGGGGCATAGTGTGGGAGTGAGGGCATGGGGCTTCACTATCCTGCCTAGGTACACCACCCTCCCAGCATTTTGGTATGTTCACCAGCCTGGAAGCTCGTCAAATTTTGTTGAAGAGTTTTTAGTTAGCCTAATCTTTTCTCCTACCTACCTCCTCTTTAGAATCATTCTAATCATTTAGTCTTTCTGTCGAACAGCCCCATTCTGAAGCTATCTAGGCCTGCAGCCACCCACGCCCATTGTCTCATTAGCATAAACTCAAGTATGATCAAAAGGCGTGCTTATGAAAAACAAAGTACACTCCTATCAGCCAGGAACAGAGGACAAAGACCAAATACACTGTTTATTATACCATATTGAGTTCATTTAACTGCAAACTAGATGAATCTATTGCTATTACTTAAGTAATATTTACATTTTCATTACAAGAGAAAACTTTTAATGAAAATAAATCTCAACAATGATTCTAATATTATCTAGTCACTCCCTATTCTTTCTCTATTTTAATTTAAAAAGTGTATAATTCCTGTATTTAATGTTACTATCAGTCTTCCTAACCAAATATGAAGTATCAATGTTCACAACGATAAATTTATTTTCTTTTTTTTCGAGACGGAGTCTGGCTCTGTCGCCCAGGCTGGAGTGCAGTGGCCGGATCTCAGCTCACTGCAAGCTCTGCCTCCCGGGTTTAGGCCATTCTCCATTCTCCTGCCTCAGCCTCCTGAGTAGCTGGGACTACAGGCGCCCGCCACTTCGCCCGGCTAGTTTTTTGTATTTTTTAGTAGAGACGGGGTTTCACCGTGTTAGTCAGGATGATCTCGATCTCCTGACCTAGTGATCTGCCCATCTCGGCCTCCCAAAGTGGATAAATTTATTTTCTAATATCTCATCATGCCAGCTCTTCAATCCTATAGCCTAGTTGGTACGTGTAGTTTCTCTTCCCTTCAAAAGAGTCAGTTAAGACGTTACTAGTTTCAAAAATGTGTGTGTGTGTGTATGTGTATGTGTGTATATATATATATATTGTCAGCCCAGCTTTGTCTCTCCTGTGATAGTCTTATTGGATTTGGAGGAGTTGTTTCATTCCATCATATATAATTTTGGTCGAACAGTAAACCCAAGTATTTGCCAGCCATTTGAGTAGTCAAAGGAGCCGTAAGTTTTCTCTCAACATTTTCGTACAGTCCAGAGAGCACACATGATCTAAGCTTGGCCAATTGGATGCTTTTTTGTGGTTTTGAGTCTTGAGTAAGGGCGCAATGAAGGATAACAGATTATTCATCACACAGGAAGAGGCCAGCCAGACTTTCTTCTATGAGCCATTGCTGTTCTTCCTGGCCACAGTTCACATGGTCTTCCTGTCTTAATTCTCTGGGCCCCTTGTAGTCTTCCAATATATTTTTTTTTGACTTAGCTAAAGACTCTTGTTTGCAATCCAAATCTTATCAGTTATAGGACTATTACTTTACTTTACCCAGTGTAAGAAAATATAACTTTTAAGAATAGAAGAATAATACCTGTAAGTTGAATGTTACCAATTTTTTTAAATGTCTGTATTTAGACCAAGAATATAGCAATAAAATGTGGTACCATTCTACTGGAAAAATTATGTAAGATATGAATGTTACAGGGAAATAAAAAGGTCAGCACATACAAACATTTCACTTCTAGCCTTAATGACCCACATTATAAAATTATTTCTAAAAGAAAGAAAGTATATACGGTTAAATATAAGTCTTACCTTTATAGATAAACTTTTGTGCTTTCCCTGTAAAAACATTTGTGGTAATGTACATACATAAACTGTCTACACTTCACATACTTTTTAAGTACTGTTTGTGGAACCTGCTTATTAAAACTCTGACTTTTCAATTTGTAATGTAGGAGTAAGTAACTATAAGACACAAAAAACGAGGGCAAGACAAAGGAAAAGGAAAAGAAATTAATAGTTTATGTGTGCTTCTTAAACTAGGCTTTACATTAGGTATTTGAAATACATAATGACATTTAATCTCCATAATAACTCTGTGACAAAGTAAGATTTCATTCATTTTACAAATGCAGGAACAGAACCAGTGATCAAGTAAGTTTTTTCAAGATCATAGAGCTGGCAAGGCATCAAAATGAAATTCAAACCTGTTTACTCCAAAGTCCATGTACTTATTGCCATATGAAAAGAAAAATATACAGTAGTAGATTAATTATATATATGCTCACACAGATTCAGATATGTACATATACTGTATATATCAACATATATAAACATGCATAAATGTGTGCATGTTATTGAATTATTGCATTGCAAATACACATGTGTGCACACAAATGTGCATGTGTATTTGAAATGCAATAATTCAATAAGATGTATTTGTAAAAAGAATGAGTTTAAATTTTTTCAACGTTTCTTATTCCATCTGGGAGTTTCTACAGTAACACATTTTGAGAGAACCCTGACCATATCCTATTTAATTGAATTCAATTCTTATGAATATTCCTGCACGAAGAATGAATGTCTTCATTGAAGCATAGGGGTTATAAGAGTAGGAATTATTTAATATAAGCAAGTGATACCTTAGAAATACAGGCATATATACATAAAAGCTAATTCATCTATATTTGTGCACTTTATTTTGTAGGCTACTGTGCCCAGCAATTTCAGCTAACATGACCAACTGACATGATATAGACAGCCTGCATTCTCCCATTACAGAAACAGAAATGCTTGGAAAAACAGGGCATTAGTTATCTATCCCTGAATAACAAATTGCCACCAAAATATTATCTCATCATTTCTGTGGGCCAGGAATTTAAGAACAGCTTAGCTGGATGGTTCTGGCTCTGGGTCCCTCATTAGGCTGCAATCAAGTTTCAGCTTGGGCTACAGTCATCTGAAGGGTTGGAAAGGGCTGGAGGATCCATTTCCAAGATGGCTCATTCACATGGCTATGGGCAGGAGGTGTCAGTTCCTCACTGCCTATGGGCTGGAGGCCTTAGTTTCTTGCCATATGGGCTGCTTATTGGTAAGCTAGCTTCCCCCGGAGAAGTAATTCAAGAAGGAAAGAACTACAAAGAAGTTGTGATATCTTTTTACGGCCTATTCTCCAAGTCATACATGATTACTTGAGCTTTATTCTAATCATTAGAAGCAAGTACCTAAGTTCAGCCCATACTCAAGCCTTTGTCTCTTACAGGGAGGAGAGTCAGAGGGTATCAAAGAGATTGTAGATATAATGTTTTTAAGTCACAGTTATGACAAAAAGTAAAATGCCAAAACAGTAGAAGGAAGCTAGGACAGAGAGCTGATGGATTTCAGACCTGGAGATATTTTCTCCAGGTTAGGGGCTAAGGCTATAATTTCACATTGGGGGAAAAAAAAAAGAATCTTGGTCTTCTCCAATACCATGCAAATTATAAACTACTGACTCCACTACAAGAAACTAGGATCTTAGAAGGGTTGTGATATATACAAAAAAAGAAATGGAAAAAAAATTACTCAAGGGCTTCACCAGTATGTAAGGAAACTTAACATATGACCATGATTGTACTTCAGGGGATGGTCGAAAGGTGGATGTCTTTGATTAAGTTACTTCACCTCATTTATAAGCCTCTTTTCCTGTAAAATTTTGATATTACTTTCTTAAGCTATTTCACAAAAGTATTATAAGAGTAAACAAAAATTATGATAATGCGCTTTAGAAAAAAAATGCCATGTAAATATGAAATATAAGAAGTGTCTAACAGTATCTATCATCTTTTTGGTTGTGAAATAAAGTCCTCCTTTAGTACGTTGGAAACAAAATTTAGATAAATTTATTATCTGGTGTAGCCCTTAATGCAAAATAGTTGATGACCATATCTTCATATGATTCACTCAACATTTGTTAAGTACCTATAATATGATATCCATGTTAAGTGAAAGATACAATGATAACCAGAATAGTTAGCAAGGTTGCCTTCATGCAGCTTATAGTTTAAATATTCTGCATAACAAACTTGTGATATAGTCAAAGTACTTATCTCCTAAGATAAGGAAACTGTGGCTCATTCCAACTATTTACCCAAGATCTAAGATCTCATTACTCAACTGTAGATAAAAGACAAAGCCTTGAAACAATACAATGCTCTTTCCTCTTTCCCGTATTTTTTCTATTTTTAACCTCCATTTGTATTCAACTCCCCCTCTCCCTCCACTTGTCACCTTCTGCCCATACCCTTCACTCCCCACTTAATTCTCTGTGCTGAGTTTTATCCTGACTGATTTGGTATCATCAATAATAATAATAGTAAGGCAAAAGTGAGTCTTCTGAAATAGATAGGGATTCCAAAAGAGATACTTTTATCAAATAGGTTGTAAGTACAAGTAAAATTTGCCTTAATCCCCTGGTACTAGATTTTTTATCCAAATAACAGCTTTGATCTGAGGCCAGCAAGCATGTCCCACCAGTCTTGCCCTTTGCACAGAGAAACAGACCACTGCCTACTAGATTTCCCTGAAGGCATCTTTGAATCTGAAAGTAAAGCTGCCTCGCCATCTAAAATGACCAGCATTCTTCCCCCACTTTACCTAACTTATATAAAGCAGCCTTTTAAATGCAAATAATATCTGATAGAGATTAATGTCAATTCACTTTTAGATATTGATAAATTTGACCCAATTGATTTATTATTCTTTTACGTGCAATAAGATACTAGAATTCCAGAAGAGGGAACCATAAATTTTCCTCAGTAACAAGCTCCTGAAAACAAAAAATGTATTAGGAGTTCCTGCTGCTGTCCGGGCTTGTGAAGAAAAGGAGGTATTCATACCGTTTAACATGGCAAGCCTGAATGAGATGCATCAATATGATACTACATTATGACCTTCCTAAATACCCTAAAGACACTATTTGAATTGTCTAGTTCTTGCCCCTTCTCCTCTTCTTGTGTTCTGCATTTTATGTTCTATTGGGCAAAATTCTCTGTTGCTTTTCCTCTAAGCTGACTTCTTTTTCCATCTTCATTTTGTGAAACTGTTGAAAGCGCAGAGTCTAGAATTCTTAAATGTGCTATCCATTAAATGAAAAAGATTATGTCTCAAGGTAAGTTTCTCAGCTAGTAATGTCTCAAGAGGGCTTTGTAGGAAGCACCCACGTTTAGTTCAAGACACTGATAGCAATGGATGATATGTGAGGAAGTGGGCTCTGCATGGATAGATTTGTGGCACAAGAAATTTGGCATAAAGCAACCAGCATGAGTTGTTTATCTCCTAGGTGTGAGGAATTTTTCATCAATCATGTGCATCTTCTTATACAGTGTTCCTTGTAAGAGGTGCTTTATATTTCTTACAATGGCTGGTCTTTGATAAAGATGTTAAGGCTTGTCCAGTGTGTCTTATTGAAACTGTTGAGGTGATTTCTGTCTGGTTGTCACCTATGACATATTTACCTAAAGCTCATATGTTAATGAATCAGATGAGCTAATCACAAACATAATTTTAAAAATTGTTTCTCTAGAAACCATTTGCAAGGATTCTGGAAAGTTCTATCTTCAGCTTTTCCCTTCTTCTGCTGTCTGATAATACTTTAATAAAACTATGTACTTTTTATCAAGAAGTTTCATTATATTAATCATAACTCCTTCTAGAAAAAAGACAAAACAGGAACAATTATTCCCGATGGATATGGGTTGACATAGATGCCAGTATACATGTATAAATGAGTTTAACCAAATCGCTGGATCAAGTTAGTATTCAGCAAAATAATAGACAGTCAATCAAATTATCAAACTGATTTTTTGGGGAAAAGGTCTTCGAGCAATTTCAATTCATAGCCAACATGTAGACATCAACAATTAGCAGATGCATCAATTTGAATCCCATGTATCTTTTTATTGTGAAATTAACTCTTAGCTTAAAACATATCTTACAGATTCCAGAAAACTGCTATGCTATAAAACAATGTGCTTTCTTCAGAAAACATAGTAAAGCAGTTAGCACATACTTAGAAAATTTAATTGTGATATCATTTAAAATAGTCATTAATGGATTAAATAAACTAGGTAAGCCAGTTTAAGTTGTAAGTCATAAAGAAATAAAAATATAACCATAATTCATACATTTACCATAATCATTAATAATGACTTTAATTTAAATTTCCCAATTTTCACTGTAAAGTAGACTATTGGCTTATCTAAACTGGAGCAGAGATATTTTATTATCCCCCATTTTCAACACTTCTTTCAAAGTTATAAATGAAAGCCATACTTAAATTTCAATAATGGAGCCAAATCAGAGGTAGTCCTAGAAAGAAGGTGCCAAATAAGAATAAATGTGTTGAAAATGAAGTTTGCACAATGAGAACTACCTATTTAAAATTGAAAATTTTCCTGAGATGGCCTTTCCCTTTTTCCCTCCCCATACACATAATATCCAGCAACCACAATACCTTTTTATCTGAAACTCATCTAAAATAAATTTAACTAAAGCAGGAGTCATGTGCCTAGACTTCTCACTCCTGAGTCTATCACCAGTTCTGTGTGGGATCTGAGGGAGTCACCGACTGTAGCTGCCTGTCTCTCTCCCAACTTCCTCACATGTAAGAATCTTGAGGAAATCTCCAATACTCCTTCTAAAGTTAATCTTTGAATAGTCTTTATAAAATGTTCTGGCCTTGTACAAACCCAACAGGATCTTCTAATCAGATGAAAGTAAACAGATTAGTAGAAATACATTTGTTATAGTCAATACTAAGTTCCGTTTCCTTTTTATATGTAAACATGGTCTTCTGAATTCAAAATATTCATTTCAGCCATGCAGGGCATAATTCCAGGTGTATAGGAAAAAGGACTGGACATTTAGTGAATAAAAATGGAAAGCTAATGAATATGTAATGTACTCAGCCAAACTCTTCACCAGAGACATATCATTTATAATCCCCAGTTCTTCAGTTAATACGCAATTATAATTAAACCATGTGCATTTGATTTGCATTGTCAATGCACTTTGCCTGATAATGTGTTGGTTTTATCCTGTTTTTCTCAAGTACCAAGTTTTTCAATAATACCAATTTTGCTTTAGTGGAATGATGTCTACTTTCATAGAGAGATGCTCTTTGATGGTAACAGAATCCATAAAATACTTTCAAAAAAATTGATGAAGGCATTTGTTAGGCATAGCCTGTTTCATCAGAATGTACCTAGTTTATTTTACAATGGTAAAATTGCCAAGACTTAGAGAGCATTCGGATTGAATCATGAATATTCCAAAGGGGTAGATTAATCTGTGTGAACTAGAGAACTCTGCTGAAACTGCTGTTTAACATTCTAAAGTGTGGAATTCATCTTCTTACAGCACAAAAGAGCTTCCGATAATAAAGATTTTTTATAATGGCAATAAGGCAGCTCAGTGGGGTGTGGTTTTCATGAAATAATCACACTTCTGAGAGATTAGACATTGTGCCTTACGCTGTACAATCCCCTCAAGTATTATGGTGACATGTTGATGCCACCTCCCCCACACACAGCTCTATTCCTCAGTTACTCAATGGGCCCTTCCAAAAATATCTGCCCACTTAGAGCTATATTATAAACAAGCTGGGAGATCTATAATACAGTATTAGTGCTTTATCACCTCACAGTTTTCTTTATGTTTCTCATAAGTAGAAATAGTTATAACTTTCCACTGTAGTTCAGATTTAAAACACACACACCAAAAATATAGTTACAGTAAGAAAAAGTCATAGTTTAGAAATATGGACTATATACTTGTTGCAGTTTAGCTCATAATTATGCAAGTCATCCATTATTAATCTGCATTGCTTTTTAAATGAGGCATCCATTAAGAGTTCAGGCATAAATTTGAATATTGTACTATAAAATTAACCAAGAATATATATTAACATTAAAATATATTCCTTCAAATTTTCAAAAATTATTACATGAGGAATGTGTCACTTTTATTTGCTGTTCACTTCAAACTGTAATCTAAACAACATCTATTGATATTTTCAGTGATCTCCTAATGCTGATAGTTTGAAGACTGATAGTAGGGTGTATCTGTTGTTTCTCATTGGCAAAGAAAAGTGTATTCTCTTGCATATTTCATCTGTTTTCGTGTTTAGACAGAATATTAAGAAAATATATGGTAGGGACCTATAAATGCCAGTTGTAAGTAGGGTTTTTGATTTATTAAGCACTTTTCTAGAACTGTGCCAAAATATTAAGCTTTGTGGGCATAATTCTACACTTTTGACATTATGGAATAAATTTTTTAAAGTTGCTTTGGAATGCTACATAATTGAAAATTCCATTATAAGTAATGTCGCACTCCCTGTGTTGTAGAAAATATATGCCTAGTTTAAAGTGCTATTTATTTCAAAAATAATGCCATTTTTAACCACAGAACCCTTGTAAAAGATGAATAGCATGTTTTAAGCTAATGGTACAATTAACCAAAGTTTCAGTTTATGTCAAAGCTTATAAGTTGTTTGCTAAACTTTCTGGGTGAGGAATCTAGTGGTGTATCACAGGCTATGGTAACAAAAGGTCAAGGTATTAAATTAAATTAATAGATTACTTTTGCCTACAATAAGAAAAATAAAACTAATAAACTTTGTCAGTTTTTCCTAAGAATATTAATATTGTTACAGTGGATACATTTGGCAGTTCTAGTTGTGCAAGAAGGTTCCAACACAATGGACAAAATTAACCCTTGCTTTTATTAGGAATTTTATAACAGTGATTTAAACTTTAATGTCTATAAAGATCACTTCAGGATCTTGTTAAAATGCAGATTGTGACTCAGTAGGTCTAGGGTGGAGTTTCAGAGTCTGTGTTGCTAATAAGCTCTGAAGTGATGACTGTATTTCTTGTTTAGCTACAGCCTTTGTGCAACATCACGCTGGAATCTTGTATCATTCTTTTGTTTGTCTTCTGCTACACGTGACAGATTGCTAACAGGTTTTGGTTGTTGCTTTGGACAGAATTCTGTTCCTCCAAAATGTATATGCTGGAATCCCAACACCCAATGTAACTCTATTTGCAGATAGGGCCTTTGTGGAGATAATTCAGTTTAAATAAGGTCATAAGAGTATAGTCACAGATTGGGGTCCTTATGAAAAGATACACCAGAGAGGTCACTCTCTGTCTCTGCCATGGAACACACAAGGAGAGGATACTGTCTGCAAGCCAGAAAGAGAGCCCTCTCCAGAGATCTAATCAGCCAGCACCTTGATCTCAGGCTTCCCAGCCTCCAGACATGTGAGGTAATGCTTTTCTGTCGTTTAAGCCACTCGGTCTATGATACTGTGTTGTGGCAGCCCAAGCCAACTAATATAGATGTTATTTTTTCTTTTGCTTTCTTTCCTCCCATATTTTACCTGAGGAAGTAAAGTTCACCAAATTAGGAAGCCAGTGTAACCAGAAGCAAGTTTTCAGCTATTGCTCCAAATTCTATCCTGATCATGTCCTGCATCATTGATTGGATTGAGCAAGAAAGATGATGCTTTTCTCACCTTGCCAATGAATGCATTTAA
The DNA here is from genome assembly GCF_008728515.1 of Papio anubis. Taxonomy (NCBI): domain Eukaryota; kingdom Metazoa; phylum Chordata; class Mammalia; order Primates; family Cercopithecidae; genus Papio; species Papio anubis. Next base: position 38,274,210 of record NC_044988.1, on the reverse strand, counting down.
TTTTCCTTAGTTACTACATTATTCCTGTTAACAAAGCAAATTGTTGAGACAATTTCTTAAAGCCTTAGAGTAGAAATTCCAGGCTGATTAGTTGAAAAGTTGTACCTGGTTGATTTCATGGCATCTCGCTCTGTCATGTCTTCCCACCCCAAATTTCGACCAGGGAGAGGGACAGAACTGAAGGCAGTTGTCGTGGCTCTTTCACCTCTCAGAATATGGAGGCGGGCATCCTGGCTGCTGTCAATCAGTTAGCCTCCCCCTACTTTCCTACTCATACACCAAGTTATCAACCTGCAAGTGTCAGTGAAATAAATTGTAGTACTTCTTCAGTAAAGCTGGAGGGATCGATTATATGGCATGACTATAAGGATTCTCTTATGAATTATAAAAATACAAAATGGCTATGGGGACAAACTGATTTTGAGAAATAGAAGTGTGCTTAAGTTACTCACATTCCTACATATAGTCAAATTATATTTTACAGTATATGTCAAATGTAGTTGACTGTGCTCTAGGAACATTAAATACATCAATATTTGAATTCAACCCCCCAAAATGTAAATGAATGGATACTAATGTTTTTTCAAAGCTCTTCATTTGAATTATGGAAAGATGTGTGATTTCATCATGGAGCATCCCCTTGCTTTTTAAAATTCACCTATTTTTAGAAAGTTTCAGAAACAACTTTACAAAGAATATATGCCAAAAGCACAAAGGAGGCAAGTTAAAACAGGGTTATCAAGACCAAATATGTCTGGGCTAATTTAGTTACTGTGTTGGCCTCCATTTGGTAAGATTTATCTAATGTTTTCTGCCTCTAAACTCAAAAACACTTGTGATTTTGCAGTATGAAGCCTTGTAGATAGTGTTTTTTGTTGTTGTTGTTGTTGTTTGTTTTTTGTTTTTGTTTTTGTTTTAAGCGAAAGCAAGTTTATTAAGAAAGTAAAGAATGGCTACCCCATAGGCAGAGCAGCCCATAGATAGTGCTTTTAGCAACATGTACAATAATTATTTGAATGTGTCCATTTATTATAATACTCTAAAAATGCCACAGGCGTGAGCTTAGGTAGTCCTTCAATGGTTTATTTTCATCCAAATATTGAATTTGAGTTACCTAAAGGTAAAGGTGTAAAGCATTTTCTCCCATTTTTCTCTACGTAAACTTCTTACAGTTAAGTCCTTCAAATTCTAAGCTTTTCAAGAGTATTTATATGATACCGTTTATTTCAATATGAGTTTATATATCACTGTGAAAACTCCATAACAAATGGATGAAAAGAACTACAGAATGCAAATTGTATTGAGCTAATGAAGAACAAAAAGCTTCCCTTTACCATAGTCCCAATCTTTTGCTGAAATTGGGGCAGATGCCCATTTCCTGCAGAGAATTGCAGAACTGGGAACATGCAGCTGCCAGATTTTGACTCTCCGCCATGTGTAGAACTGTTATGTCTCTCCGGGTGGAGGTTAGAATTCTGATCCACCTTCTGCCTTCATTCCACAGAAAATGTTTCCAAAGGTTTACTTGTGTTCAATGTCTAATCCTCCCACCAGAGAATCAAGTTTGGTGTTGATACACATTTTACTTTTGATACATTCAAAGAGTTTTCCTTTGCTTGATCATATGTTTCAATGTAAACAGGGTTATTCTATGATGAAAAATTTGTATACTACTGGGAAAGATTTTAAAATGTATCTCTGTGACTTTAAATACAAACTGAGCCGCTGCTTTAAACTTCAAGGATTTTGGCTTTTAGCCAAGTATTTAAGGACATGCCTTTGGTATTAGATTCCTGGTTATAAAGTTTTTTTAAATTTAATAAACACAGAAGATGCATTATCATTATGGAATAAATCATCTGTGAAATTTGATATTTTGAACAAAACAATCCCTGAAATACAATCCTATTTTTTTTAACCAGAGTAGTCTATGAAAACAAAATCAGTTGTACTATGTCAAGCTGTACATCTAGAGACATTGTATCTCTAAAAATCTTTGTGGACAGTGTTTTTAAATCTGTAAAAGTTTGTAAATGCCTCATATCAGCCCAGAAAGTTTTAGCAATTCTCTTTTTCCAATATTTAAATATTGGTACATTGAAATCTAAAAAGGATTTTCACATAAGCTTATGCATATGTAATAATGTAATACATTTTAATTGGCACGCAAGATGTGAAAAGAGATTTTGTTTAGTGGGAAAAATTGTGTACCAAAGTACCCCTTCCTTTCCTTGTAGTATATTCATTGATGCTTATGCTTTTCATTTTGCTACTTAACAGCTGGACTACACAAATGAGACATAGCTAAAAGGTCTATTTGGCTTCTTATATTTAAGGAATACTAAGACAGGGCCCCAGGGAGGTTGCAGTGTTGCCTCTGGAGAATGTGGGGTGTGATTGTCTGGTAGTGTTTTTTACCTCGTCAGCTGTGAGGGCCAGGCATTCATGGCAGTGGAGAATGCTGCTCTTTGCTTGTATTCTCAGACTACAGGAATAATGCTGATAACACTACCACACACAAAAGTCCCGGATTTAGTTACAGTGCTCACCAGTCTTACCTGTCCCATTATCTAGGTTACCAAAGGACTTAGCTTTCGTTTGCCTTACTTAGAAGCCTTCCATAGAGGAGTAAAAACACCAGTGTCCTTTCTGTACCTAAAATTATCAGACCTATTTATATTGAAAAGGCGTTTCATTTTATTTTTCTTGTCAGAATGAGACTGAAATCTTTTATATTACTGAGAAACAGAGGTGCAGGATTAAACGCCGTAAGATTTTCATCTAATGGCCACTAGTCTTGTTTTAACATTGAAATGTCTTCTTAAAATGAAGTATGACCGGGAGAAAAAAGGTAAAGTGAGCATCAAGCAACATTGAAGGCCTATCTGCATCTGGATCTATGAGTCGTATGGGCTTGATTAGAAAAAAATAAAGAGAAAAAATTGAAACCAAAATGAGACAGAAGTTTGACATTGTGAAGAGAATATTGAGGATAGCCAGTATGATTAGAAAATGAAAGAAGCAATTCCCAAAGATGCTTTATTTTCTTTATTCAGTCCAGTGCAACATTAATTAATTTGCTGCTGTGTTCCAAGCCTGAAGATCAGGTGTTCCTTTAACAGGTAGTTATATGTTCTATTTTCTGACCCCAGAGGGCTCAGAAACAAACAGAGTGAACATATGAATGGCATAACTGTCATACGATGGAACACACGCTTTGTTAGCAACATGAAGAGAGAACTATTGCATGCAATAGATAAAAATAAATTTATGTATTAATTATGTAAGAGAGCAGGGGACAAAGAAAGCTTCAAAAAGGAAGCTGTTTCTGAAATACTTTATCAGAAAACATATGGACAAGATAATACTGGACAAATGCTAAAAGGAATTTGGAATGACGGGCAGGGTTTTGGTGGAGATGAGTTTTTAAAGAAGTAGAAATGGCTCCAGGGAAGTTTATGTCAAGATTGACTGGGGCTAAGTTTTGAAAAGCCTTCAATATAGAAAAGGAAGTTTGGACTTTTCAATATAGAAAAGGAAGTTTGGACTTTATTCTGGCAGGCCCTTAGAAACCAGAGAAACTTTTTAAGGAAGGGAATAATATGCTCAAGTTTGTGTCTTAGAAAGATAGCTGTATAGATGGAGTCCTGAGTGGATAAAAGATCTGAGGTAGCCAGTATACTCCCAGATGAGAGGATGCTTGCTGGTTGTGCTAAGGCAATTGTGTCAAAGAAGAGGACATAACGAATTTAAGTGATGCCCAGGTTTATTCCAAGGAACAATGGTTCAAAGTGATATGCCTTAAAAAGAGATCTGGTAAAGTAACAACTCTGGGAAATCTTGAATCCTATTTTATGTATTTGTGGCCCATATAAAACACTTAGGAGGTGCCAGGTAGGCTTCTTAAGTACCCTACAATACTCATTTAATTCTTATACAAGACCCTTATAAAGTAGGTTCTATTATCATCCACATTTTACAGGTGAGAAACATCTTGCCTATCCAGGATCCCCAACATTAGGAAGAGACAGAGTTGCAAAGGGAACAAGTGGCCTTTAAACTGCCAGCCCTATAGCCTCCCAATGGAATCTCTTTGGCTAAAGGGGCCCTTAGTTCTCATTTGCATATAAGTTGTCTGACTAGTCTTAAGGATTAAAAAAATATATATTAACAGTGGCATTTCTTAAACATATTGGTTCTTAGAATTGTTTTGTCCTCTACTCTTTAAAATCCTGCAGAATGAATACCCTCTGAAACCCAGTGTGGGAAATAATAGAAAAAAATAGAAATAATTCAGAAGAAAAAACAATAAACAGTGGTAACCAAAAGTCATTTAACTATTCCATTTTAAATTATTTTAAGGTTACTTATTTTTATATTAACACAGTCATAGATTTTACAAAGAGGCATTTCATTATATCAATGTCTATAATAACCCTAATATTATTTCAATAAAGAGGAGAGGGTGGTTTCATTCTAAAATAAAAATCAGAAGAAAAAGAAAGACAAGGCACAAAACAGAGGAATGATACCAAGCTTGTTCTTTCTAGACCCAAGCTGAAGACTTATAAGAACACCTACAATTTCCAGCTTTACTCTTGAACTTCTCCCAATCCTGTTTTTATTGTTCTCAGCTGGCTTTACCTTGCACTGTAACGTCACTCTGAACCTGGAAGATGATGGCTGTGTAGTTAATCAGGCTTAGTCTTTGAGGCTCGAGAGGGAGGAGTAAAAAGAAAGGGCATGTAGGAGGGTGGCTCAACATAGGATTTGAAGTTTAAAATTCCCAGGCTAAGGATTACATATTTTATCCCATTTCTTTTCTGTAACCCTGTAAAGCAAGTAGTATAATTAGCTCCATATCACAGAGGAGAAAACTGAGGTAGGGAGAGGTAAGTGGCTAGGATTTGGCAGCTGGTGACTATCTAGCATTGGCATCCTTATCTTAATAGGTAACATTTGTTGTAAGTGTCTATATTCTAGGCATTGTACAGTACTGAGTACAATGTAATGTCAAGGTACATACAAAAGCATATGTAATTTTCACAGCTCTGTGAGATAGTTCCTATTATAATCCCCATTTAAAAGATGAATAAACTGAGACTTAGAAGGTTGGTAACTATCCTAGTGTCACACAGCTAGTAAGGAATGGAATCAGAATTCTAATCAGGCAGGCTGACACCAGATTGTGTGTTCTGAACCACCCAGCAAGTACTGCCAATATTTATACAGGTGACACTCAACACAGAGGAGAAGGGGTCACAAAATGGCTTATGGTATTTCTTGCCCCTCACCTAGCAGAGTGTACAGTACTTGTCCCCTCCACCAGACTATTGACTCCACCAGGGTAAATACTGTACTGTTTTACTATTGTGGTATTTTGACTCCCTAGCACAATTATTGATACATAGAGGATTTTATGAATGATTCTACAGTGAATCAATGAATCAATGAATGATGGAATGAAGAAAGTCATGAGCAGCTACATCTGTTACTTGGAAAGCAGGGTTTAACCCAGTTGTATTAGATTAACCTCCTGGGTTGTGCAGCCCCCCCAAGGAGTTGCTCCCTTCATCCGAACTCCACCTCACTGTGCCTCAGTTCCACAATCTGATGCCCAGTTCCTGCAGCAGTAGGGGAAATTCCTGCCAAAACAGAGGCCCCAGTCTTTCCCTTTTCTTCCCTCATTCTGCTTAGCCCATGGAGCAGTGGAAATTTCCACCCATTGTAATCCTTATATTTTGTAATATATTTTCATATAAGTTATCACATTTGATTTTTATAGCAATTCTGTGTGGTAGGCAGGGTATTTTTATTTTCTCTCCAGAACTCAGGGAAGAAATTTTCAGTAAGTGGCTGAGTGGCAAATCCAGTTCTCTTGTAGCTCCGTAACTTTTCCAGTGAACAAGTACAAGTATGTAACTGCTCCATTGCATAACCTGGGTTAAACTACTCTCAGGCGTGACTTCTACAACTGAGTCAATTAACACGAAAGCAGGCTTTAAACATTTCCCACCAGCAGATGACTTTTAAAGGAACTTTCTTCACAAACACACGTGGACCAATTTTGCTAGGTTGTAGTTTGAACTTGTTAACACACAAATGAATCATCAAACTGATCCTGCACTGAAACTATTGTTCCCAAGAAAGTAGGCCAAACAGTAGCACTGCATTTGAACATATATATAAGTAGTGTGTGTTCAAGAAGCAGCAGAATGTCATGATTAAGGGCATAGACTCTGAACCCAGAAGGGCTCGTTCAAATGCTAGTTCTTCCATTTTACAACTGTGTTATCTTGATTACGTTACTTAACATCTCTGGGCTTTAATTCCTTCATCTGTTAAAAGTAATACTGTTAGTACATATCACACAGGCTTGCTGAGACAACTACATGAATTAGTGCATTTATATAGTGCCAGCCACACAGTAGACACTATGTAAATGTATGTATTAATATCATTTTTATAATATATCTTTGCAACATGCTTTGAAGAACATTAGAAGGGCTAGATAAAAATATTGGCATTTTTATCTTCTACTCTAAAAGTTTAAAAAACTGAATGTGCGCAAAAAAGTCACAGGTCTCATTGTCAGTTTTATCCTGGTAAAGGCACTAAACGGCCTTATCTGCTTTCTCCTCATTGAGAGGCTCTAATAAGTTTGATCAGCTTTCCCTCTCCCACTGCCTGCTTTGTAGTAGAAGTTAAAAAAAAAAAAATCCTCCTCCCTTAACTGCTTTAACATTTAACAGTCACCAAGAGAAACTGTTCCATCATGATGTCTTCCGAGTTAGTGGACTAAAACAAATTCAGCCCGTTTAATCGTATGGCATCAGGCAGTGCTGAAAATGCAATTTGTTGTGAAATTTGTTTTTGCATTTGCTATTAGAAGCCAAGTGTTCAGCTCTTTTGAAGCTTTCCACTGGACCTTATCGGGGAGCACACTAGCTGGAGGGCATCTGGAGCACTGATCACTCAGAAGGAAACTGAACAGCTGTGTTTTTGACAGCTGGAGCGGGCCTGATGTCCATCAACAAATGTCCCAGATACCTAGCGCTTCTTCTTAGTTAGTAGGGGGCAGGCAACACTCTGTTGGTTTGGGAATGAGAATTCTTCCATGGTTGCCATCTTGTTTGGGTGTTGGAGGCTGGATGTTAAGCATTGGAACAGGTTTACATTTATCTATTGTTCCACCAAATATTTGCTATCATCCTTATTATGATACCCGGTAAGAAAAAAAAGAAGATGAAGATATTCTAGAAAAGTGAGCAAATAAAAGTACAAACAAGAAAAACTACATAAAAAAACAAAGCTGAACAAGGGATAAGGAGACCCTCAGAATCCGTTGCATTTTTCTGGCTTGTTTATTGTCAGAGAGAGAGATAATAGATAAATATTTTAATCAAAAGGAATGCTGTGAAGGGATGAATAATCAGCTCTTCTTTAGTGTCCTTTAGCACCTCACTTTCATCTCACATGAAGGTGTCTCATGTGAATGTGAACTTATTATTCAGGGACACTGTTTGATGCTAACTGTGCCTTTTGCATAATGTGTCTGTATATTTGAATACAAAGGGACTACAATTTATACCTTTACAAAGTTGTTTGTAATAAATACAACTGATCCCCAGATGAGGTGGACCTAACCAATGGTTGCCTATTATCTAGCAAAAAAGACAGAAAACAGGGCATTTGATTTTTCAAGTGTAGTTTTAAATGAAATGATTTTGTTTAATTAAAATGTATTGCATTTAGCAAAGAATAGTTTCACATACCCATAACTGTGCACAAATAATAGAGTAACACTGTGTTTCATGTTAACTTTCGTTGATGTCTATGCATCAAATGGAAAATTCTTTCCTGTTGTCCCCAAACCACGAGGCTTCTTAAAGTCCCCCATACTCCCAACTCTTCTAACTCAATGATACTTTAAAGTATTTACACCTCTCAGTTAATGAGTTCAGCTAAAGAGATGTAAAGTCAATTCTCTGTAACAAGATCTTGGAACAGAATCTGAAACCACTGAATATAATAGTATGTAAGAGCACCTTGAGAAGGTATGAGTTAGAACTTTCACATAAGAGCTTATTTGAGGGTTTGATGTGCATTGTTTCAACTTCATTTAATAAGTAATCGTGTTATAATTACAATTTTAATCAGCATCTTACTCTTAACCTGACCTAAAAAAAAAAAAACAGATCACAGTTATAGGAGTTAGAATCTACAGAATCTTACAGAACTCTAGGCTAATTCCATAAGTTACAATGATAAACCAAAGTCACGGGAGGTCAAATAACCTCAAGTCAAGTCGTGTAGAAGGAAACCCAGATCTAACTCCTAATCCCTTGTTTTTTTCGCCTCACACATTGCAAAGTAGAAACTATGTAATGGTTGAAATGTGGCACACAAGAGTGACACACCAACTGTTCTCTCAGTAGGAATCATCTTGAGTCCAATAACCCATATCTGTATTAGTTCCTTAAATGATAATCAAAACATACTCATTAAATCTGTGAATGGCCTTGGCTATACGTGCAAAATACTTCTATCTCAACATGCCAGGTTTCTTGCTCCTTCTTCTATTTTTCTCCCAGCTTTCTATTGACTGACTGTGTAGGGCATTTTAAAAATGAAATAAGCAAGCAGTTAAAACAAGTTAATTTTCTTGGCTGCTCAATGGATTTGACCAAAGTGCTTTCGCAGTAACATACCATTAATAGCGTTAAAATCACAAGTTATAAACAGACTGACTAAATAGTGAGGAGGCAACAACAGGAATGTATAGAGAGTAGCTGGAAGAAACTAAAAACTAGCTTAAAAGAACTGTTTCAGCATAGGAAAAAAATCACAGAGGCCTAGGGGTGGCAGGAGACATTCGATGTGTATTAGCGATATTATTGTTATTTTCCTTAGTCTTATGGCAATAATTTAAGGCTGTTGTCAACTTTAAATCTGTTTTCAGATGTGCTAATAGAATATTTTAAACAATGAAAACATCGCTAAGAACATGGAATTCACCAGTGAATAGTGATGGATATCATAAAATACAAACATCTTTATCCCTCTCAGTGGTGGGTATTGCCCGTACAAAACACTAAAATAATTATTCTGTTCCCAGGCAAAATCCAGTTTTGATGCTATTGTTCTTATAAAGAATCAGAATTGACGAGTATATTCAAGAAATAAAAATGTTTGCTTCTAAAATTTTATGTTTATTAAACTTGGGGAGAGAGCATAGATCACTAAAAAGAGTGCAGATACTAAAATTTTCTAGAACTGGTTTAAAATCTTGGCTGGCTGCAAGGCTGAAACAGTTGTGTAACCTGGGCTGAGTTACCCAGCCTGGCTGAAAATAAAGTTCTTTAATTTCAAAATGAGAAAAAAAAATAGTAACAGCTTCTTAGGCTACTTATGAGGATTAAATGGCATAATATGTGCAGAGCACGACAAAGAGCCTTTGACAAAGTCAGTACCAAAAATTTGATGGTTATTGTTATTTTCTTAAACATGTTACATGTAATCGTTTATTAAGAATCTAATAAGTAAGGCTCTTTCGTATACGTCAAATGTTTTGTAGTTTAAAGGTCTTGTAATTTAACTTCTTAATATCATTGAGAAGAAACCTTAGCTCGTGTGTGTGTGTGTTTGTGTGTGTGTTGGGCACGCGCTGGGGGAGAGGAAGGAAGGAAAGAAAGAAGGAAGGAAGGAAAACCAGTGATGAAAGCTAATATTTATACAGTACTTAAAAAATATGCCCAACACTCTTCTAAGTGCTTTACATACATTAACTCCTATATTCCTAATGAGAAACTTAGGACACAAGACCTAGTATCACCCTCATCTTAAAGATGAGGATACTGAGGTTTTAAAAAAGGTAATATCGCTGAAGTCTCAGAGCCAATAAATAACTAGGTTATGTTTGAGTTGACACAGTTGAGCTTCAGAGTCTGTATGATTAAATACTAGGCAATACAGATCTTTATAAGTAAATATGAAAAGAGACATAGATGGGTCTGTATGTGTGGCTTACATATGACTGTGGAGAAAAATGCCGGAATGTACTCCAACACAAACGTAGACACACATTCACATGCATGTGTTGCTTGATATTTGCAAGGACAAAAAATAATGCTTTTAAGCAAACATTATTAAGGAACTATGTTTATCTTTATTCTCAACTTCCAAAGAGAGGAAGAAATAAGAAATTTCAGAAAAATAAAAATAATAATTAAGGAATAGGAAAATAGAACCTATGAGAAATGATTTTTAAAAGACTAGTTTCTATGAAAGAGAAAAAATATCAAAAAAGGAAACAAAATTAACCACTTGTGCATATTGAAACTAAAAATACATTTGTGCCAGGGAGCAAAATTAGTAAGTTCACGGAAAAAAAAAAAAAAAAAATAGTTGCCTTTGTTTCCTGGCCAAAGAAAAAGAAGATGTTTAGGAAAATGTACCCCAGCCTTCAAATGCTTTCCAAGGAAAGGAACAATAAAATCCTACAGCATGTCATTTGTATGAAAGTAATAATCCAAGTCCATTAAAATAAATTCCAGAAACATTTGCAAGCGTTCTCAAGCAAAAAAGTGGTAAGAGATGTTTTAAATATGATTCAAAAGAAGCCGGGAAGGAGAAAAGTGGAACTACTTAATAATAAAGTTCAAAAAGTTTTGTTTTTTGATGAGAACAAGAAAACAAAGGAGTAGGCATTAAAATAAATAATTTAAATATTTCATGGCAAATTAAGAAATTTTCAAATCCCAAAGCATCTTTGAAATGAACAAGTTAAATTTTGAAACAAAATGTGGAACACACAGTGATTCTCAATACTGTTGTACATATGGATGAAACTCACCTGTTATATATATTTTTAATACCCAATTCTTGAGTTTCAGATTCGTTTTGGGGAGTTAGAGTCAATATGTTATTTGTGGAGATAATTCTCTATGGGTTTTTGCATTTCTGCATGTCTAGTGATCTGAGATGCTGGCTCTCTTTTCCAGACTTTTCAAGGTTGTGAGGAGCCTTGGAGGATAGAAATTGTTTGTTTCTCTGGAGCAAAGGGCAGGTATTTTACTGTTCAGTAAAATAATGAAAACATTTTCTGCTGGGGCAAAGGTTAGAAAGGCTCATTATAAAAGATTTGTGCTCCCTTAGCTTAGGGCACAAATCTACTGAGTGATAATCATCTATCTATCTAGGCCCTTCGGCATCAGCCCATGGGATCTGAGTTTAGGAGGAATCAATGCAAATAGGCTGAAGCTCATGCTGCTTGCTCTGCTGAGAGTAATAAAGTCCTTTGTATCTGACCCAGGAGTTTCATATCTTCTGTCAGCATCCATGAAACCATGGTAGACTAACTTATTAGTTGCAAGTAGGGTAAAATCTCAGACACGACATATGTTTTTAACTGTTTGCTGTTGAAATTTTTAAACATTTATAAAAATCAACAGAATAGTATAATGAATTCTTTCTGAGGCCACACCCACTCCAACAATAATCAACTCATGAACAGTCTGGTATATTTATAGTCCTGTCTCATTTTCATCCATCCCCTACAAAATAGTAGTATTTTGAGGCAAATTCCAGACATCATATCATTTGATACACAAATATTTCAGTAGATATCTCTAAAATTTAAAAAATACGTCACAATACCATTAATACACCCAACATTAATTAATAATAATTCTTTGATGCACCAAAATACTGGTCCATCTCTAATTTTCAATTACCTTATAATGTCTTTAACAAATTACTTGTATCTGAATCCAGATGAAATCAACACAGTGAGGCTGATTGATATTTCCCTCTTCTGATCTCTAGGTTCTGCCTCTAATTTTTCTTTCTTATTCTTTGCAATTTTTTTACTGAGGAAACACAGGTGTTTGACCCACAGTCTGAATTTTGTTCATTGCTTAACAATAGTGTCTTTTAATATATATTTCAATCATCTCTGTTTTCTACAAATGACTAATTAGGAATAGAGGCTTAGTAAGATTCAGATCTTTTTTCCCCCTTGAAACTACATCATTGGTGGGAGTATATTCTTTCAAGAGTTATATTGTCTCTTTCTTCTTTGTAGTTTGAGACCATTGATGCATAACTTTTAGATTCATTAATTCATTAGGGTCTACAAACTAATGATATTCCAATTTTATTATATCTTCTTTATTTATTTCTACATAGAGAAACTTTCCCTAAATACTAATTGGTTCATTTAAGACATATAGGATAAAAGTTTGGTATGTTCCCCTTATTTTCTATTCTTGAGGATAATTTTAAAGATTATTAAATTAAATTTAGTTTGATAAATATGTAAATATTGACATAGTTACAAAGTAAACTCTAAAAAATGCCAAATAAAGGGAACATATCAAACATTTATCTTATCCCCTCCATATGAATTAAAAGGTGAAAATAAGTCTTAACTTTCATTTATTTCTTTTGTATCCTATACCCTCACCTCTCTCTAGAAATAACTTTTACAAACCAGATTTATGGTTTGACCTCCAAGGTGTTTTTTAAAAAAATATAATCAGATATATATGAATAGTCATACCACCTTTTTTCTGAGAAAAATGATGGCGTACAATGTATTTGTCTCTTCCTTTTTCACTAAAAGATATGCTATGAAGATTGCTCATAGAAGTATGTAGAGATATTTCTCATTCCTTTTTGCAGTCATGGTTCTCTATTATATGGAAGCACCATAATTTATTCAACCAACCTCTCATTGATGGAAATTTGAGTTGTTTCAACTCTTTTACTATGACAGATAGTCTTGCAATTAACAGCTTTGGGCAAATATTGTTAAGTATTTTTGTGAGCATATTTTTGCAATATATTACCGGAATTAGCATTTCTAGGTCAAAGGGCAAATGCACATTTAATTTGGTTAGATGTTGCCAAATTATCCTCTGTAGTAATTGCACCATTTTTCATACCTACCAGCAATGTAAGAGAGAGCATGTTTCTCTACAAAGTTGATTTTTACAAAGCTCAACCGATATTGTATGTTGTCAGAGTTTGGGGTTTTGTCAATCTAATAGCTTTAGTTTATGTTTTTATCTGGCATTTTTTTTCTTTGAACTGTTTCCCTAACTCATTTGTCTATCATATGGTTGATTTTTTTCTATTTTTAGAAGCTCTTTGTATTTTAGAGAAGAGCAGTTCATTTACTAACATCTCTCAAAGTAGCATCTGCACACCTGACTTCTATGTATAATTTAATGCTCCTATGTCCAACTATCTACTCCATGTCTCCATGTGGTTGTCTGTTAAACATCTAATATTTACGAGTTCAAAATGAAACTACTGCTTTCTCGCCACACATTGACTCTTCCCTCCTAGATTCCCCCTATTCAGTTACAGCAAGTCCATCATTCTAGGTTTTTCAGACCAAAAAGCTTAAGAGTCAGCCTTGACTTCTTGGTTTTTCAGTCACCACACGAACTCCATCAGCAATTTTTACTGGCTTTACTTTCAAAATAAATCCAGAATCTTCTCCTCAAATCCATTACTTCAACTCTGATTTGAACCCCTATTATTTTCCACCTGGATTATTACTATAGCTTTGTATTAGTCAGGGTTCTCTAGAGGGACAGAACTAATAGGATAGACATATATATGAAAGGGAGTTTATTAAGGAGTGTTGACTCACACGATCACAAGGTGAAGTCCCATTGTAGGCCATCTGCAACCTGAGGAGAAAGGAAGCCAGTCTGAATCCCAAAACCTCAAAAGTAGGGAAGCCAACAGTGCAGCCTTCAGTCTGTGGCCCAAGGCCCAAGAGCCAGTGGAAAACCACTGGTGTAAGTCCAAGGGTCCAAGAGCTAAAGAACTTGGAGTCTGATGTTCAAGGGCAGGAAACATCCAACACAAAAGACAGATGAAGGCCAGAAGACTCAGCAGGTCTGCTCTTTCCAATTTCTTCTGTATACTTTATATTAGCCACACTGGCTGGAAACTGATTAGATGGTGTCCACCCAGATTGAGGGTGAGTCTGCCTCTCCTAGTCCACTGACTCACATGTTCATCTCTTTTGGCAACACCCTCACAGACACACCCAAGAACAATACTTTGCATCCTTCAATCCGATCAAGTTGACACACAATATTAACCATCACAACCCTCATAGCTGATTTCTCTTGCCTCACCCAACTCTCACCCCAGTATAGTTTTCACATAATTGCCAGTGTGTTCTTTAAAAAACATGTTACATCATGTCATGTCTTTACTTACGACCCTCCAATGTTCCTCCTCTTGTAAAACTGAACGTTTTTTGAATGGTCTATAAAGCTGTATGTCATCTCCCACCACCCTCCATCATTACTTCTCTGGCCTCAGCTTCCACTCCCTTCCCTATCACTCACTCAGTCCCAGCAACACTGGTCACCTTGTTCTTTGAGCAAACTCATCTTGTTCTAGGCACAAGGCTTCTAATTTGCCAACCTCTAGAATGCTCTAAAAGCTATCTAGAATACTCTTCCCCTAAATATCTCCATAACCCACTTACTCGTTTTCTTCTCTGTGCTTATAATGACAACAGTTATGTCACTTAAGCCTTCTCTTAAAACCCAAGATAAAATAACCCTACCCTCTGCCACACTCACTACCCCCCCATATCATGCTCTCCCCTTCAAGACACTTAATGACAAACTGAAATAATGATTTGTTAATTGTGTTATTGCATCCTTCTTCCACCTGAGGCTAACCATGAGGGGGTGACATTATTAAGTTCACTGCTGCATATACAATCTTCTAGGGCAGTACCTGGAACAAAATAGGCTTTCTACATATTTTTATAAATGGGTGAATGAGTAAAAGAATGAATAAATAGTTATACTGTATTGACTTGGCAATTACAGCAGACAGAAATATCTGAGTACTAGCAAAATAATAAAAACTAAAAGCCACAAAAAAGGTACAAAATGTATGCTTGGTGCTAAGAAAACTTTGCTCAGTGTCATTTTAGATAATGCAAAGAAAGAAGAATCTCTTCACGATGCTTCGTTTTCCAAGTTTCTATTGGAAAATGTTTTGAATTTTGGCATAGTTTTATGGTTTCTTTTGGATCTATATTATTATTATCATCTAGAAGTAATTGAGTATGAAACCTAAGCAACACATTACCATGTGTTTATAATTAATATGATCATGCTCCCTGACCATCAAGAATATGAAGTGGAAGCCAATGCATAGTTAAATGTGAACTGGTGAAGTACTTAGTTCATATTTACAGTATTAAATGATTACAAAAAGATACTGGTTTAAGTTGTCTGAATTAAATGTGTTTACTTAATGTTTCAACATGAATACAAAACTTGATTGGAATTCACTTGAAAACAACAAGGATTCTTCCTACCTGCTGTTTCTTAGTTAAGTAAAGATTCAAATTCAAGAAGATTTTTTTTTTTAATAAGTGATTTATTATTTCACTGGTTCTAAATTACTGTAAGCAAAGCATCAGATTAGTAATGTGTTTAATATGAGTTATTAAATTCCCATTAGATTAAATTGCCACCCCTAGAGATCTGCAAAGCTTCTATGAATTAATTTGCATTCTTCAAGTCACACTTCACCTTTTCTTTAATGCCACAGATACTTGAGGAAGTATATCCTAACTCCAAGAACAGTAAGTCATCTTATGAGCTCTGAAATTCTTAGTTCTGCGTATTGTTTTGTGATAATAATAATAATGTGAGACATTTACAAATGGTTCTGATAGGTTTCTTTTGGTCATTTTTAACATACAATATAATATTAGCACAATTTCCAGTAAATCTATGTCAGAAGCCATTTTCACTAGGCTGTACCAGAGCAAAATCTATTCACTATTTATGTTCTTTCCAGTTGCATTTAACTGGACCATCAATTTAAAACCATTATTGAACTGACTGTTTTAATATTTGTTTTAAATATCTTATATAAATACAATCTAAACATTTTATCTGTGAGTCTTCCAAAATTAAGGCAGAGTTATACAGAGCACTCTGTAGTTGGAAGCAAAGGACTCGTGAGTGTTTCCTTTAAAAGTTGAGAACACTGTAATGCTTAGAGGCTGGGGAACTCTGTAGTGTCTGAGCTAGGCTTTATCCAAACATGAGTGGATTCAACTAGCTGACTTGGTCTCCTTAATAGTAGATTAACATCATCCATTAATTTATGAACTTGATTTTGTGATGATAAGTAAGAAAACTCCAGGGGGAAAAAAAATTAGCAACTTTATATAAAGAGACCTGTTTGCAGTGAGAAATGTAGTCACTGGAAGCATCAGACATATTTGCTAATGAAACAAGACCTGTGCATATTTACTAACTACATTTCTGCAAAGCAGATTTACCGACTCAATTCCCCAAAGCTAAAGAGAGTATCAGGCTGGATTAGAAATCAGAAGTCCCTATTCTTGAACTCACATGATGAATTCACATCTGTTCCCTGGTGCACAGCATTAATTTTAGCAGTAATGCAGCCAGTATTAGTCTAAGTTGACCCAGAAAGGCAGTGGATCACTCAGGGCAAAATTCTCAGTGTTCCCAATTTAATCTGATCCCCAAATCAGAGATATATTGTCTCTATCTTTACCTAAACTGTAAATGTTAAGAGTACAGTGAGCAGAAAAAGCCAGTCTATGGCTTGATTTTCTTTCTCCAATTCTTCTTATACTCTACTGCCAAATTAACGTTCCTGTAACACCTCTCTAAAAGAGCCACTTTCTACATAAGAATTTCATATTTCCCAAGACCTTCTTCTTTGCTATAAAGCATGTATTGTTTGTCTGAGTCCATAAAATACCTGCTTGCTACATCAGAAACTGCAAAACACATAAAGAAGAAAATCAAAATTGCCTGTAATCCAATTTAGACTTTTTGGGAAATATGACTGTGGCAGAGATGGAGAGCATGGATCAAGGGAAGGAAAATCTTGGGAATAGGAAAAATGGTAGGATGGCTTCCAGAAAAGATGCAATAAGAACCTGAACTGTAACAGTGGGACTAGGAGAAGATTAAAATGATACCTGAGGGACTGAGTTAACGACTTATAGATGGAGAGGAAGAAGTGATTTTAAATTTTCTAATTTGAGAGAATTGATAGATGATGATGTGAAAAACAGACTGAGATTCCTACGGGATGTGTGGTAAAGCATGATGAAAACATATGATTCAATGGTAAGGTTTTAAAATGGAGTAAAGTCCATGCTCTACTATATGCCAGTTTTGTGGCCCTGACTGCATGACCTAGGCTTTCTAAATTTCAGATAAAAGGGGGAAAAGTATATCTTATTGTGCGTGTGTGTGTGTGTGTGTGTCTGATGGAGTCTCGCTCTTGTCACTCAGGCTGGAGTGTAATGGTGCAACCTCGGCTCGCTGCAACCTCCACCTCCCAGGTTCAAGTGATTCTCCTGCCTCAGCCTACCAATTAGCTGAGTGACTTTTCAGAATTTGTTTTGAAGTTTAAACTTCTGTCTAAAATATTGTTTCCAAATTGACATGACAAATAGGCAGCTGGGAATAGATGTTTAGAGCTCAAGAAATGGATAAAGACTGGTGATGTGAGAATCAATGGTGATAACAAAGGTGATGTATAAGGAGTGTATGAGACTATTCAGACATTGGAAGAGAACATATCTAAGGACACTAACCTGAAGAAACAACAACATTTAAGAGGAGGGGTAAAGCACAGTTAGAAAAGGCCTCTTAAGTAAATGAAATAAGAAAGCCAAGCTTCAAAGTTCAAGGGCAAAGTGGCTATAAAGTCCCCATGTGTGCAGTTGTGTTCAGTGCTAACTGAGCATGTCCTCAGGTTATATGTGCAGCAGTTCAGAAGATTATTTGATAGGAGCATATTTTCTCAATAAAAATGTCATTCATACTGCTGATTCACAACTGGAAGACAGAAGTTTCAAGGCAACAACTAATGATGTACCACTACACCCCGAATCCCCAAACTAGAGAAGATTCTGATAAAAGCGTTAGGAGACTGTTGATCAAACTTGCATCTGATGTAATGTGGCCTCTTCAACATCTGGATCTAATAACTGTGACAGTTTTCTTTGGGACATTTTGAAAATGAAAAATTTTCAACCCAACTATAGTAGAATACCAGAAAACAGCTGTTAGAGACAACTTTAATGTCTCCTAGTTAATAAGAAAAATGTCTAGAAGAAAATTAAAATGTTTTAAACATATCAAGATATTAAAGAGAAGTATTCAGTACATTTTTAACCATCTTGCATAGGGACTTTGGGTTAATCTGTAGAACGGTAAGAGTGCAATAGATCTGACAATAAGATTTGTATTACAATAGAGTGCAAATGTAGTAGAATGAAGAGATTCATTAATCATTGTTACTACTACTGACAAACTGTCTAGGCTTTCCAAACACTGGACTAGACTCAGTCATGTTCTCCACCTCCGCATGTGCTACCCAACACACTGTCCAAAGCCCATCCAAATGGCATCTTCTCCATCAAGCCTTTTCTTTTTTTTCTTTTCTTTTTTTTTTTTAAGACAGAGTCTGGCTCTGTCGCCCAGGCTGGGGTGCAGTGGCGGGATCTCGGCTCACTGCAAGCCCTGCCTCCTGGGTTCACTCCATTCTCCTGCCTCAGCCTCCCAAGTAGCTGGGACTACAGGCGCCCACCACCTCAGCTGGCTAGTTTTTTGTATTTTTTTAGTAGAGACGGGGTTTCACCACGTTAGCTAGGACGGTCTCGATCTCCTGACCTCGTGATCCGCCAGTCTCGGCCTCCCAAAGTGCTGGGATTACAGGCTTGAGCCACGGCGCCCGGCCCATCAAGGCTTTTCTTATCTTCCAGTTGAAGCAAACACTTCTTGCACTGAATACCACCAAAAGTTTGTGTACATCTTTATTAGTGTATTCAACACTCTCTGCTCTTTTTAAAATAATTATTAGTGTTTCATTTCCTAAATACTTCTTGAGGGTAATGATCACACTTCACTATGGGCTTTTTGCTATGCTCCACAGCTTCCAGTTTTAGGCTTTCTGCATGGTAAACATTTGGCAACTATCATTAAAATGAGTTAATGACTATGCTATGATTATCACACCAAAATTAGTCCTTCATCCCAAATAATCAGTCTATTTGAATTAATAAGAATTATTTTGTATAGATTTTGCAATCAACAAAACATTATTTTTACCTTTTAAATGCATTGTGAATATCATAAGACTTTCGTTAATTATTTTTTCAGTAAGATATTTAAAAATTAAGTGACTTAGAAAAGTTTGATATTTGAGCCTGGTCCTAATCCTGTAATAGGAAATCAATGGTTTTTTTAAATTACCAAGTCTATAGTATCATACTCTATTCCCTAATATCTGTCCTATCCTATCCTATTGCCTTATTAAAGACATACTAGTTAATATTTACATTGTTCTTAGGAAGACTGATCAAAATAAACTTGGTATTAACAGAATTATTGATTTAAACGTTGCTGCACTCACCTTTGCCAAACGTTAGTTGTCTAAATAAACATTCCCCGATTTTCTTCAATCGAGAAAAATAGGAAAGACCTTGCCACCAAAATGCAAACACAAGAGTTTATTTATATTTCTTAACTTCCTGTTTCCTTCCACTTAAGTCAGCATTGTTTTTTAATGCTGCCTGTTTCCAACATTTATTTTCGTTTTCTTCTTGCTCCTGACATGTGTATGGCAGTTTCTGGCAATTTTGTACGTTGCTTACAAAAAAAGAAGAAAGCTTTTCTGAAGATGTCAGTGTTTGTAGTCAAATAAACCACTTTTCATGATAAGATTTTCCATATATTTATTCAGAGGTGTCTATTCTTTTCCCTTATGACTTGATAATAGTCCTGCTATTCTAACCCTTCAGTAAAACCGTGTTTGGAACAATTTAAGATATTTGCAGCATACACTGTGCTTCATATAAGAAGAGATTAGCTTTTTAATAATAGCTTCTTTTGAATTAGGAAAGGATTTCTACAATAGAGAGGAAAACCACATGGGGAAATGTAATCAATGATGGTTTTGTGTAAGCTTTAATAATTTCTTTGTTCTAAAGGTTTTTGCAGTTTTTAGTTAGAAGGATAAAGGAACTCCCCCACCATATTTATTCACTGCAAAAGCATTGGTGATTATTCAGGGTATTTCTTGATACCTCTTAAGGAATCAATTTTTAGCAGATCTCTGCCAACCAGGGAATCTTCCATAAGGATTTACAATTATTTTGCTGAGTGGCATAATGAAAAAATTAATCAAATCTGCAACCAGACAGTCTTGGTTGGAATGCTGTGTTACCTTAGGCAAATTGTTTTATTCTCTGAGTGTTGGGTCCTTAATCTATAAAGTGAGAGGGTTGCAGGATTAAATAAGATTACATGTGTAAAATATCAACAAAATGTATTGCTCATAGGTGAAGCCAACAAGTGTAACCTCTCTTCACTCATAGAAATTTAATACCTACATGATTCAGATAAAGAAGAGAGAAGAATTTTCCTGAAGTGCTCTTTGTAGAAATGTAAGAATATATTAGAAATAAAACAGATCACATTCAAACTGGGTTAAATGATAGGGATGTGTTTCATCTTGCATAACAAAAAGTCTACAAGCCAGACAGACTCTCATTGTAGGATATCAGGGTTTTTGCTCAAATTTTCTGATTTCTGCTTTCTAAACTCCTCTTCATGGTTTTGTTTCATTTTGTTTTCATTTGTTTGCCAAGCTGACTTGCTCATGGTCACCAAATGGCTCCCAATAGGAGCAGAGACAACTTATTTCCTTGCTAACAGACAGCAGGGGTCAACACTAGCCCTCAACCATGCCCTAACTAGTCTGCCCCTTTGATTTGATTTGATTAACATGTCAGATCTTGTGCCCACCACTGGACCCATAACAACTTTATGTAAGTAAATAGGCATTGCCAATTTACAATCAGAAACCAAGTTTCAAAGATTTGCTAAACCACACTGCTAGGAAGTAGGAGAGCTAGAATCAGAAAGCAAATTCTCTAATGCCAAGTCCAGTAATCAGAGCAGGGTAATTCTTTTCTGTAAATAAGATTTCAACTATATATATGATGTTTATAATTTGTATATAAATGACTTTAGCGTATTTCTAATAAAATCATTTTTGAAACTTAAATTTGAATTTATCTTTCTTTAGGAAATTGACTTGTATATTTTAAATGCTCTGAGACTCTAGGCATATTTCTGAAATATTTTTAAAATTCTATTTAACCCATTTATATTCATCTTTCCAAACACACTGATCTGTGGCTGAAACTTTCTCTAGATTTAAACTGATCTTGGTTTCCTTTATAACAATTTTATCAGTTCTCATCATTTGTATTTAGTCTGGTCTTATCTTCCTTCCTTTAATTAACACTTCATAGCAGCAAATCACTGCATGTGAATTCTACCAGTAGAGATGCATTTTACAGACTCTGAGTTTTCTGGTTAAGGACTCAGGTGTGTGCCATAGGGCATACGGGATAACAATTGTATTAGGGATTTTACTTAAGGCATCTAACAGGTGTTTTACATAACAGACGTTTATACTAGGACTCTGAATAAGAGAATGTGCTTAAAGTTCTTCCATGTTTTCTAAAATAAATCTTTATCCCAGCAATAATACACAAATGGCACAAAGAGCCCTTCCTTAAGGAATCAACTTAGTTATATATATAACTAAGTTATATATATATATAAGCTCTTTTTTTTTATTTTTATTTTTTTCCTGGAGGGATGATATTATGTCTCCTTGTGCACTCATTATCAGGGAAGCCCTTCAGGTCTCAGTCATCTTTCAATCTAAGCCTTGTAAATAACACTTGACCTGCTGCCCACATATCTTTGGTACTATATAAATATTTAATCATAAGAATCCTAAGTTATATCCTCCTGCCATGGCTGAGAATTTCTTTAAAAAAATCACCCAAGATGCTATGCTGAATCTGGAAGTCAGAGGCCTGACCTTAGAATCAAAAGCAGACCTACAATAATGGGATGCATATAGGAGCCAATTAAGATGTTCTGTTCATCTACCTCTTCTTATTTGAAGATATACTGTATGCAATCATCTATCTCAGGGATAAATCAGATATTTTCCATTAAGATAAGACACTGATTATGGACACTCTTAAGCCAGTTGAATCACAAGGCATCTATCCACTTCATTTTTATTTTAGAACATGTGAGAATTTCAGACCAGGTTAAAACTAACTCCTAAGTTTGCATTTGCGCTGATGTTCCTCAGTAATCCAGCACATTGAAATGCCAAATCTCAGGCATTCCAAACTGAGTCACTAAAAAAATATTCATGGAGAAGAAATTAACTAAAATTCTCGAGACTGACTTGAGAGCAGCAGAGAAACAGAAAAATAAGTGGTATGCTTCCACATCGCATGTGTCCTCCAGGAGCTTTGTCAGTTCTAAAAGTTATTTGAATTCTAAGTGATTCCATGTTAAGTAAATGAATAAAAGAAAGAAAAAGAAAAAAATAAACCTGTTTGACAGAGGGCTACAAAATTGCTCACGTAAGGCTGAATTTCCAGTGAAACTTTGGATGGACACTTAGGGTAGAAAAATTAACCAAACTTATGTTCTAAGTTTGATTTGATTTGATGATGTATGTTTTCAACCTAGCTAATTGCACATGTGTGTTTATAACCTAAAAATCTCCCAGTGAAAACGATGAAAGGTTAAAGAAATGCAAAGCCACAGTGCTAAGTGAAGTTAAAATAATAAGTGAGCTCAACCAGATATTTTTAAAAGACTAAAAAATATAAACCTTACATTTTATTATAGAAAATATAAGTAAACCTAAATGCACACTTTTACCCCCTTATACACAGTTAAAAATTCCCAGTAGTCTTTCTGTGTTCTTTCACTGCACAGCACCTACTTAAAATTATTATTTTTCTAGATTAGTCCTGCCAAAGTCTTGAGAGACTCCAGTATCAAAAAGCTTGATGCTATGCAATTCCCTGCTCAATGTCTGATAGAGCGGTGAGCCAATTATTTTCCTGAAGCTTGTGTGGACTGGGGCTATCATAAAGAAGAAAGATAAAAAGTAGAAATATAGAAAAGGAACATTCATTCATTCAAAAATCATTTGTTCAGTATCTGAAACATGAAAGGAGTGGTGAGAGGGAAAGGAAGCCACAGTACACTGGAAGATTAATCCAGCAGAAAAGAAAAATAGTCTGGGCATGGTGGCTCATGCCTGTAATCCCAGCACCTTGGGAGGCCAAGGCGGGCAGATCACCTGAGGTCAGGAGTTCGAGACCAGCCTGGCCAATATGGTGAAACCCCATCTCTACTAAAAATACAAAAATCATCTGGGTGTGGTGGCACGCACCTGTAATCCCAGCTACTTGAGAGGCTAAGGCAGGAGAATCGCTTGAACCCGGGAGGCAGATGTTGCAGTGAGCAGAGATTGTGCTACTGCATTCCAGTCTGGGCGACAGAGTGAGACATCTCAAAATCATGACATGTGGAGACAACACAGATGACAGGTGCATAACAGTGCCAATGCACTCCAGCTGAAGACGACCACCAGTCAAAGAAGTTGAGTTTAGTGCACATTGCAGCATGGGAGAACACAAGCCGTGGGGAACTATGGAAACTTTAGTAAGGAAGTGATGGGATTTTTTAATATTATAGGATTTGGGCTTGTGTGCAGTGCTTTGGGGGAAAGTGTAAGGAAGTGTGGCTTTGCTCTGGATTAGATGCTTCCAGAAAGTGAAGATAACGCTACCATTTGGTACCATAATCTTATTCAGAAGGAAGAAAGGCTGAGTGAGGTAAAACTGTAATTGGTATAGAAGTAACAATTACACATATTAACTATGTTGGGGCATGTTTGGTCATTTTTCGGTTTTGACAATGTTGTTATGTTTTTGTCTATTCTCAGACATGATTAGGGAGTGATCTTGTTTGTGTCTAGATCTATCATGGTCAAAGATTGACCTTGTCTGATATTGATATTCCATGAAATTGTTTATGTTTAACAGGAGAATAGCAAGAATCAGCTGTGAGGGCCAGGCCAGTGGGTAGCAACACCGACATCTGAAAGATAAGTAGCATGCCAGGTCCTTATCAGTTGTTGCTTTGCTCTTTTTTAGGGGGAGAGACATAAAGATTAGGGTAAGAAAAAGACCAAAGAAAAATAGTGAATATTTATTTATTGCATACATATTACAAGACAGGAAATATGCTAGGTGTTTTGCATACATGATTTCATTTAATATTCACAACAACCCTATGAATTAAGTACTATTTGAGTGCATATTACCTGTAAGGATAATAAGACTTAGAAAAATAAAGTTATTTGTTTAAAATGGCATAACCGTATAGAGTAGGGATGGGATTAGAATCCTAGACCTGTCTAACTTTAGAACAAAATTATTTAATCATTCCTTATAAAAGAAAGAGTGTACGAACACAACATTGGTACCTTAAGAGATGAGCGTCTCCATTAAACTAAAAGGTATATCAAGGCAGAGATACTGTGTTGTTCATTTCTGAATTATTTCAGAGCAATGAGATTTGTGATTTACTTAAGAGTGGTGTTTCATAAATATAAAATGATTAATTAGATGGATGATGGATGAATTGATGGATGGAACCAAAAATGTATGCTTGATCAGATATGACTATTTCACATAATTTCACACCATGTCCCAGGAAGTAGGAAGAAACCTTAAAATATTGGTAATAGTAATTACTCATGTTTTGGATCGTATGATTTTCACAATGTGCTCCCACATATTTATTCTTACGGGCAGATAATTCTCTTATGTTTCACATGACAACATTGAAGGTCAGGTATGCTAAGTCCTCACATAAGTAACAAGCGGCCAGACATGGGCCAGAATCTCAGCCTCCCCATCTTTATGTCCAGAGGACTACCCTCCAAACTGTACAGCCTTTTATCTTTTAATTCTTCAAAATAATTTAGTAAGAGAAGGAGAGTTCAGAATTCTCAGATTTTTAAAATATTTTCTAAATATCAGCATTTATGTAGCATTTGTATTTAATAATAATGAAACTATGACCAGCCTACAACTCTGTTTGCAACCCTACATTTTAGGTGATTGTCTTTTCTTACTCTGACAGCCTGTAGCTGTTTCAGTCCTTAAGCACTATAAATAATTTACAGCCTATATATACTTCCTAAAATTGTCTTTGTATATACTTTTTTTTTTTTTGCATTTTAAAATGTAGATGGCTGAGGAACACTACTAGTGTCTAACTAAAAGCAACAATACCACAGACTCTGTGGGAAGCGAATGCTCCATTCACATGAAAGGTTTCAAGTTGTGTGATGAACTGAGGAAAATAAAACCAAGAATTTAACGAAAAGTACCAAAATTTCAAAACTTTGTATTAATATCAACACACTGAAAAACATACTGAAACAGAGACCAGCATAGTCCCTACTTAATCCCCAACAAATACCTTCCCATTGGCTTACTAGGGATATGACCATTTCGCCTGTATTTAGAATAAACTAGATATTCTGTTGATAGTGAACACAGCTTCTATCACCCAAAGCATGTTTCATCTTTTAAAGTATCAATTCTGTATTTCACACACAGAATATTTTGATTTATTTTCCAAACATATGTTTTCAACTATATGTTGTTTGTGAATTACTTAAATAGCATGCTGAAGTTGAGATTCCACATAAGTTACCTTTCTTTATCTGAGATTTATGCTCAAGTTTTCATATCTTTGAGTGCTAACACCATGTCAGCTTAATAATTTGTTTGTTTTAAAAGTTGTATATATGGGTATGTATGTATAAGTGTGTATATATATATACAGACACACACACATGTATATATGTATTCATATAAATATATATATACACACACATACATATATATATACACCATATGTATCTGTATACACACACACATACACACACACAGGGTTGAATTGTTCTTTGATAATACTATTTGACTCTGTCACTTAGTGGAATGGAATAACTAAAACAAAAAATGTCACTGATTTACTAAAGATACAAACTTTATAAGCTATAGAATCCATACTAGAACCCAATTGCATTGATGCCCAGAGAAGCATTTTGTTCCATATCCCCTTTGAGTAATAAGCAATATATTTATAATATTAAGAGATAATATACAATGTGCTATTAGAACTATTGTCCCGCTGTCACTCAGGATCCCAGCGCCCTGTTTCAACAAGTAAAGTCAAACCCATAAAAGTATATCGACCAGCTGCTCACTTCTTATTTGCCTTTGCACATTCCTCTTGTCTATCTCTACTTGATAGAGCAATACAGTCATGTGCTGCATAGCCATGCTTTTGTCAACAACAGACCAAGTATATGACAGTGGTCCCATGAGATTATAATGGAACTGAAGTTTCCTATCACCCAGTGACATCACAGCCATTGTAGCACAACACATTATTCATATGTTTGTGGTGATGCTGGTGTAGATAAACCTATGCACTGCCAGTTTTATAAAAGTAAAGCCTATAAAATTATGTACAGTACATAATTGACAGTGATAATAAATGATATGTTACTAGTTTATGTATTAACTATGCTATACTTTTAATTACTACTTTAGAGTGTGCTCTTTCTACCTATAAACAAAAAGTTAACTATAATATAGCCTCTGGCAGGTCATTCAGGAGGTATTCCAGAAGAAGGCATTGTTATAGATGATGGCAGCTCTATGCCTGTTACTCCCCCTGAATAATTTCCAGTGGGGACAAGATGTGGAGGTGGAAGACAGTGATAATGATGATCCTGACCCTGTGCAGACCTAGGCTAATATGTGTGTTTGAGTTTTAGTTTTTAACAAAAACTATTTTTGAGGTATAAAGATTATTTTTAATACAGAAAAGCTCATCAGGGTATAAAGAAATAAAATATTTTTGTACAGCTGTACAATATGTCTGTGTTTTAAGCTGTTATTACAAAACAGTCAAAATATTTTTTAAAAGTTTACAAAGTAGAAAAGTTATAGTAATCTAAAGTTAATTTATTATTGAGAAAAAGTATTTTAAAATAAATTTAGTATAGCCAAAGTTTACATTGTGTATAACATCTACAGTTGTTCACAGTAATGTCCTAGGCCTTCACGTTCACTCATCACTCACTCATGGACTCACCCAGAGCAGCTTCCGTCCTGTAAGCTCCATTCATGCTAAGTGCCCTACACAGGTGTACCATTTTTTAGCTTTTAGATCCTATTTTACTGTATGTTTTCTATGCAAATACTTACCATTGTGTTACAGCTGCCTACAGCATTCAATACAGTAGCATGATATACAGTCATGTAGCCTGGGAGCAATAGGTTAGACCATGTAGCCTAGGTGTGTAGTAGGCTATACCTCCTAAATTTGTGTAAGTATGCTCTGTGATGTGCATACAGTGAAAAATCGCTTGACAAAATGTTCCTCAGAATGTATTCCTATCATCAAGTGTTGCATGAGTGTACTTACACATTTATCCAAGTTTACAAAACAGGAGGAGATTATATGTTGTATTTACCCCCTTAAAATAGGCTTCAAATAGCATAATTATCATGTTCACATGCAGCTTTTTCCTCTGCATATGATTTTTAAAGATTGTATCTGACCTTGAGTAAAGCAATATTCAGGACCTCAATTCATTACTCCATATCACTCATATTTATCAATCAGTGGATTCTAATTTAGCATAATTTGCTACCAGAAATAAAAATATAAAATATTTAAAATGCAAGCTGGTCACTCATTTTTATTTACTTACATTTAACTGAACGTTTGTATAAGGAATTTCATAGTCAGGTCATATGCCTTTAAATACACAAGCAAAACAGAGGATTTGAATATTTTGTTGACAGGTAAATGTGAATCAATCTGGTTTCATTCAAAGGAAAATAATCAGCCTCTTTTCAAATAATATAAAATGCAAAATGATTGCATGGTGGAGGGGAGGGGACCTTATCAGCTTCTCTTCTCAGAGAAATGATTGCCATTTTCTAGCTGGAGGAACATATGCTGCAGCTTATCTCGTGACTTCTCTGCAGTCTCTGATATTTATTAACAGTTGATTTTCTGTAGTTGCTTTTCTTCCCCTTCTTCCCTCCTCCAGTGTAAATTAGTTTTCCCAAATCTACATCTGGCCTTCATTTTCTTATCAGTCATGGCAAAAGGATGATTATTTCATTATTGGTTTTGAAGAGTCTTTCATATTAAGCAGTGCGGCTCCGGTTTCAGGCAGGCATTTAACGGACTCTCTATTTGTTTTATTCTTTGTCTCATCATCTTAATCAAAGCCCTCTGAGACAGAGTCTTTTGTAGTAACAAACAAGAATAAAGGGAAATTGTGAATTGTTGCTTCCACAGAAAATGCAATATTCACTAGAAATTTCTGTTGGGATTAAAACCAGGCTGACTTCAAACATGTAAAAACAATTAGAGTCACCTATGAGAAACCTTTTAATCACTAGGATACCTGTCTTCTGAGCCTCTCATTAGCCTACTACCAAAGCAGGTCCCTCGCTTGGGGCTCAGGCTTCACCGCATTCTCACAAGATAGCTAGTGGAAGATTTTCAGCTCTCGAGTTTATTTTTTTTTTTTTTATATGAGAACTGCACTCCTGCTTTCTCCCAACACTTTATAATTTTTTTCTTACAGCTTTTTTTTTTTCTTTGCTATATAAAATTTAACATTAACTCTCTGATTTACTGAACAGACACTGTCCTAGATTCCTGATATTGAACAACTATGGGAAAAGTGTAGGTGTCATGCTCTCATTTTTAGATTCAGATGACTCAAAATAGCCTGAAAGTCCCAGTCTCACACTGTCCCTGCACTCCTTTGATCATAGTTTGATAAATTTTTCAGAAGCAGTACAGGAATTGGGTTAGCTATTTAAGTAGAAATCAGTTTATATTGGGGCAATATGAAAATGGTCTAATAAAAACCCATGTTTCTCCTCAATGGGCAAATCAAATTTTCTGTTATTTGCAAAAATCAAAGAGATACAAAATACCCCCAACATTCCAGTATCCTAAATACTAATTACTGTTAATAGTATACGTTTAGTTATACCTTATTTACATTTACAGATGCTTGCTAATACCGATATAAGTTTTATGTAATTAATTGATGCAAGAAACTAAAGTATAAACTTGATTCTTACGTGACTTTTGGTTCACATAATGCACCATATTTCAATGCTGCAATAAATAAAGAATTACAGCATTGCTTTCAACTTCAGATATGGTCATCATCAGGCATCTCTGACATAATGTTAAATGTGTTTGTCATATTGGGACAGTATACTTAGATAGAGAAATACTCATAAAATGTATTAGTTATCTATTGCTGCATTACAAATTACCCCAAATATAGCAACTTAAATCAGACTTTTCTTAGCTCACAGTTTCTGTAGGTCACAAGTAGAGGTAGCTTCATTAGCTGGGTGCCTCTTGCCCAAGACCTCTCACAAGACTGCAATCAGGGTACCAGCCAGGACTGGGGTCATTTCAAGGACCAAATGAAGGAAGATCTACTCTCAAGTTCAGCAACATGGCTTTTGGTAAGGCTCAGAAGACCCCTTCCTATCTCATTCACAGGATTGTTGACAAGCCTTCAGTACTCTCTGTTGTAAGCCAAAGAAATTAACCTTTTGCCACATGGACCCTTCTATAGGGCTACTCATCATGTGGCAACTGGGTTTTTCCAGACCAAAGGCTCCAGGAGACAGAATGTGACATGGCAAGCAAGAAAGAAGCCAGTCTTTTTATAATCTAATTGACAACTTGCCATCACTTTTGCAGCATTATTTTTGTTAGAGGCAAGCCACTAGGTCCAGCCCACATTCAAGGGGAGGAGGTTACACAAGTGTATGAATGCCAGGAGACAAGAATCTTTGAGATCCATTTTTGAAGCTATATATGACAGTTCAACATCTGAACTCTATGGTTCAGGCTTCTCTCACATGCAGAATAGGCTCAGTCTCTCCAACAGTCCCCAAAGTCTCATCCTATTAATTAGTCAGGATGCACTGGATTATGAGACAGTAGTAACTCTAAAATCTTTGCGACTTGGAATAACATAGTTCTATTTCTCAATCACACCACCTATCTATCATGATCTATCATGGGTTGGTGTCATAGTAAATTGTATGCTGCTATAACAAAATACCTGAGACAGGATAATTTGTAAAGAACAGAAATCTATTGGTTCACAGTTCTGGGGGCTAGGATGTTTAATGTCAAGGTGTTAGTGTCCTCCTAGGGCCTTTGTGCTGTGTCATCAGATGGTGGAATTCAGAAGAGCAGGAGAGAGAGGAAAGGGGCTAACTCATTGTATTAGTCCGTTTTCACACTGCTGATAAAGACATACCTGAGAATGGCTGGGGAGGCCTCAGAATCATAGCGGGAGGTGAAAGGCACTTCTTACATGGCAGCTGCAAGAGAAAAAGGATGAGGAAGAAGCAAAAGCGGAAACCCCTGATAAACCCATTGGATCTCATGAGACTTATTCACTATCAAAAGAATAGCATGGGAAAGACCAGCCCCATGATTCACCCACCTGCCCCGGGTCCCTCCCACAACATGCGGGAGTTCTGGGAGATACAATTCAAGTTGAGATTTGGGTGGGGACACAGTCAAACCATATCACTCATCTTTTTATCAAGGGCTCACTCCTGCAATAACTAACTCACTCCCACAATTAAAGCATTAATCTACCAATGAGAGCAGAGCCCTCATGACCTAATCACCTCTTAAAGGTCTGACTTTCCCAGTACTGTTACGATAGGGATAAATTTCCAACACATGAACTTAGGAGGACACATTCAAACCATAACAATTGGCTACATATTCTTCTCATGCTGTCCTCACTCAGAAAGTCTCGAACATCACTGGGCCAGGAGGGAGGAAGGGGCAAATTATCACTGGCTAGTAAAAGCTTCTATATGCAAGTGACATGTGATACTTCTGCTCAAATTACACAGTCACACTAATTTCAAAGGCACAAGGAAGTTCACTTTGACCATGTTCCTGGAAAGATGAGAAATGGAAATATCAATGAACAGCCCAAAAAGCAATCTAATGGGTAAAGTAATATATTTCACATCCACCTGAGTGCATAGCAAAATAATAAAGAAACAGATTTTGATTTGTTTATTCATTTAAAAAATATTTACCATTTATCACTGTATGCTAGGCTTATGCAAAATGCTGAGGACAAAAACAGAAAAAAATAAAAGCAGTTCCTATCTTCTGGTTTTTCAGTATAGTGGGCAAAGAGATAACCATATGGACAACTACAAAATAGAAATCATTATAAGGTGTTAAGACATAATAGAAGCATCTCACATAGATTTAAGGAGAAAAGGGATCAGAGAGGACGTTTTGTAGTAGATAACCCTAATGAGTTCTGAAGGATGTGTAGGAATAGACCAGGTAAAAAAAGTGAATTAATAAAATTTCAGTGTTTATTTAATAAAATGAATTTGTGATGAATGTCTCTGGATTAAAAGGCCTAGATTCTTCTATAGCTGCAGTTAACTACTATGTTAACCCAACCAAATCACTGAGCAACTGTGCACCTCAACTTCCTCATCTGTGAAATGAGGTTTAATTAGATGTTGTTCAAGATCTCTTTCAACTATAAAATTCAATGATTTTTCCTGACTCTAGAGGGTATTTTTTTCAAAAGCACCTTCTATGTGATCATCATAAAATTATTACCTTATAAAGCACTCACTTACTAAAACAGCTCAGTAAACACCTATGGAAAATTCCTCATACCTGAAAATAGTAGAATTGTATTCCCATCTCTTCTGATACATACCATGTTCAAAATGTATTACAAAAAGAAGAATAAGATGTAATTTAGAATAGACTGATATTAAATAGTTCTTCATGACTAGCTTCTACTCCTGTGGTCCTTGTCATCTTTAATTCACCACCCTAGGAATTTCTGATGATTTTCATGTGTAAAGAGACTCTTTCCACTTTATGTGTTGGTTTTGTTTATTTGCTTGTAAAAAAGACTCCAACACATGCATGCACACAGCACACCCATACACACACAATTTATTTTGCACTAAAATTCTGCAACCAGGTTATTTCCACTCTCATAATTCCACAGAATACCATGTCTCTCATTAGATCCTGCAACCCTTCAAGGATCTCCCTACTTCCAGGGAAAATCCTTAAACATGTCATTAGAGTCTTTACCACTCATGACACAACCATTATTCTTCTACCAGTCAACTGAATCCTAGGTCAGGAGTCTTCCCTTTTCTAGTCCAAGCCTTCACTCCCTCTCTCCTCTTTCACTAACCTAACTCGGACTTTCAAGGCAAATACTTCTACCAACTATTGGCAAAGATGTTTACACAAAAGAAACACTCATATATTGCAGGAAAAGTATAATTGCTACAACCACTTTGGAAAACAGTTTGGCATTATCTATTGAAGTTGAACATATGCATAACCAGATGATCCAGCAATTCCACTCCTCGTTATATACAACATGCATACCAAGAAATATCTACAAGGATGTTTATTGCAGCATTATTTGTAATTGCTTTAAACTGGAAATGACCCAATGTCCATCAGCAATAGAATAGATACATAAAATGTGGTACTGTATATTCAGATATTTGACAAATTATAACGTGAATGTAACCAACAACCTTAATGTTAAAGAAAGAAGGCAGACACAAAATAACATGTAATACTTGATTACATTTACATAAGGTTCAAGGCAGCTCTAAACTATAGGTTAGAAGTCAAGATAGTGTTTGTTTACCTGTAGTGAGGAGGAAAAAGTAAGTTTGGAGTAAGCGTGAAGTCTGTATTACTAGAAATGTTCTATATCTTGACGTGGGTGATGTTTACCCTGGTGTTTCTTTTGTATGATTCATTACTTATGTACTTTTCCATAAGCGCATTATATTTTGATTTTTTTAATTTAAATTATCTCTTAATTTACTTGGGACAAAAGGACTCAGGTTTCCAAGAAGTCCTGCTTGTTCTTTTAATGGTGTCACATGGAAACACACATACATACACAAACACACACACAACATAACACAACACCCCAAAAAAATCCTCTCATTCTTTAGTCATGAGAGGTACAATTTATTTGCCATTTTATATATTGTTAGCTGCAATGTGGGTTGCAGTAGTATTTGTTGTTGTTGTTGTTGTTGTTAACACCGCTCCAAATCAATCTATTTCACAAGAAATCTATAAGGGATGCCATTAGAACAAGGTTGAGAGAGAGAGAGAGGGAAAGAGAGAGAAGCACGGAGGGAGGGAAGGAAGACAAGCT
Source organism: Papio anubis (assembly GCF_008728515.1). Classification (NCBI taxonomy): domain Eukaryota; kingdom Metazoa; phylum Chordata; class Mammalia; order Primates; family Cercopithecidae; genus Papio; species Papio anubis. The sequence goes on along the minus strand of NC_044988.1, from coordinate 38,240,904 downwards.
GTGCCACTTAAGAAATCTAACATGTTTGCCAAGCAAAGCTTAAAATCACACTCTCTTATTCATCTGTCTTGGCTTTCTATTGTACAAACTGCACATGAAAAAGGGACTTGACAGTCTCATAAGACAGGTACCTTTAGGTATTTCAAAACCTATTTTTTCCTGGAATTTTGCTTACCTGGTGTTTAAGGTAATGCAAAGGACTATCTTTATACTTGAATCTGAAAATTTGAGTACAATGACTAATGAGAAGTATGTGCAAACAATTCTAAATGAAAGAGAATGAAAGCTCCCTAATGAAATCTCTTTAATATGTAATTTTAAGCTACTTTAAAAAGTCACAGTTGCTTGCACTAATGAGAATCTGTTTCAAAATTACATGTTATTTTGATAATCAGAATTTTGAGGGATGCCATAGAATAGGGTTAGCAGCAGAAATAAAATTGATAGGAAGTAAATTTTTTCTAGTTTAAATAGAGTGAAAATCATTGCTATATATTATGTATAATAAATTTCAGTGTTTCTGTTGAAATACCTTTTTCAAGTGTGAAATATTTTTATTATTATATTTTATAAAATACTCATGAGTCACATTAACATTTGGAAATTTCAGTTTATGACAGAAGGGATGCCATATAGTAAAGATAAAAAATTATTCTGAGCAAATCCAAATATTTTTTGTGTAAGAATATACAATATATATCATCTAGATAATTCCAGTTAGAAAATAGAAGATTATACTCTTTTAATGGAAGATACACTAAATGAAAGGCTATTTCTGAAATGTTTGTTATTTCTGTGAAGGTGGAAAACTGGGTTTATGACCAAAGTGAATTGAAGCCTTCAAAACTTTTCATGCATACACACATATGTATTAGGATACGTGTGTGTCTGTGTGTCTGTGTGTGTGTGTGAGAGAGAGAGAGAGAGAGTCTTGTTTTGTTGTCCAGGATGGAGTGCAGTGGTACCATTACAGCTCACTGCACCCTTGATCTCTAGAGCTCAATCGATCTTCCCACCTTAGTCTCCTGACTAGCTGGGACTACAAGTGCATGCCACAATGCCCAGCTAGCTTTCTGTATTTTTTGTAGAGATGGGGTCTTGCCATGTTGCCCAGGCTTCAAAAACATATACAAATACTAGAAACTGTACCTTGTCAGATTGTGCCCCAGCATGGACAGATCTTCCCTTTAAAGTTATGAACTTCAGCTCTTACAGTTTCCTCAGTCGTAACAACCAGTCTGAATTTTGGCAGACAGCTGGGAAATGAAAGAACCCTTATCGTTATTCCCTCCTTGTTCATTTCTTTCTCTCCTCCAAATTGAGCATGTTCCATGAACTGGGGTCTGCCTTCTTCAGCCAAATTACTTGCTGAAAATCCATTTTGTTCTGTTCATGAGAATTTATCATCTATTTTTTCTCAATCTCCAGAAAAAAAAAAGGGGGGACTTCTTAATAATTTGCTGTTTTTAATCACAGTGGAGAAAGCTCAGTTGACCTAGACATTATGCATGGCTTAGAAAGGATTACATTTTTTTTCTATTTCTCACTGATGTTAAATAGTTTCTGTTGTCTCCTCTACCGGATCGACAGATAACTAGACTGATATTTGTACTCTGAAAAGAAAGGCAGTTGTGGCTGAGAGGCAAACCACACACAAAAAAAATTTAGTCTAAAATTGTCTATGAAAACCTGTAAGAAATGTCTTCGACTAGTAAATTCAACACATGTTTGCCTGACACTAGAGAAATGCTTTATTAATATATCTTGACATTAATGTGAGTGAACTACAAATTTATTAAATCAACCATAAAATCTAGCCTAAAGGTGCTATTCAGCAATCATCTAAATGAGTAATGGAATAGAGACTGAGGATTTTCTACTTCAGGTCAAAACGCAGTTGCATGTCTAGCAGCAAAAGTTTTCTCTTCATTCCTCAGAAAGGAAGCCAGGAGATCTGATCATCTCCACTAAAGTCCCTTGCTTAAGCAGTGCTGAAAGTAAAGGAGGTAAATCTCTGAAAGTTGAGTTCTGCCAAGCAAGACTAAACTTAACCAGCAAGTGGAAAATAGTAAAGAGAGACAGATGGGTGAGGGTGAGACTTACGGAGAGACCTTTAGGAAGTGGCCCCAAACAGGTGGTTGTTTGCCTAAAAGGAATCATTGAATAGAGTGTGTTTGACTCTAGGGGAAAGGAAGACAAGTGTCAGTAATGAATACATGGAGGCATGCTGACTGAGATTTGATATTGCTTGTCAGATGTCTCTATTTTTGTCTAGACTTCAAAAGCTGTTTCATTGTAATATGAGAAGAGCAGAAGGTCTTGGATTCTGTGATTGGTTATTGTTTTGAAAAGGAAAGAAAATTACCTTTCATTTTCTCTCCATTGGCATTAAATCCCAGTAGAGGGTCAAAGGACACTCCAAATCACCACGACTGCAGCAAGGAGCTTCCAAGCCCATTACTTCTGACTAAGGTTGTGCAATGCTCTCAGCGTCTTACTGAAAGCCTGCAAATAGAGGCCTATAAGAACAGTTTTACAAACATATTTTGATGTGTTCTACTTGCTGTGAGCTCTTAAGCAAAATCAAATTTTACCTTTAGGTATTTACCAAAAGATATTTTGGAACCCATGCTAAATGAAGCCTTATGTTCCCTATTCCCAAAGGAATAACTGTATTTAGAATAATAGTTCCTATGAAATTTTCATGATACATCTTATCACATAAGATTCAAGATATTTTAAAAACCAGAGTGAGGGATGGTAAGTGTATGCTATTTTCTGTTTCAAGGGCTCAGCTAAAACCTCAAACAAGACAAAACTAGTTGCTGTATCCACAGGGTACCGTAGTTTACAATCTAATGAGGGAAATCTAACAAACCAAACAGGCTAAGTGCTGTAATAAACACCCACCCTTTTAATGGCTTAAAGAACAGAAATTTAATTCTCATTTACATAAAACGCAGTGCCAATAGATGTCCTAGTCAGGGTGAGGTGACGAACGGTCATCTATATAACACTGTAGTGTGAATAGACCTTATTAGTGGAAGTGAGGGGTGATCCTGAAAGCTGTGGCTGGAGAATCGTGTTCTTTTCATCTTTTGGACCTTTCCTCCTTCAGGTCCTTAAGGATTTAACCTATAGGTAAGAAACATAGAATGAGGATCATATGCAAGATGGTCTTAAGACTGTATTCCATGGTGAGGAATGCAGTCACATCTAACTACAAAATGTAGTTTGGCTATGTAACAGGAGGAAAAGGGAAATGTTTTGGTGAACAGCTAGCCACTTTCTCCGACACAGGGTGATGTGATAACGTGTGATAGGGAAGGATGCAGAGCTTGTTGGAGCATTTAGGAGATTCATCTAACTAAAACTTAGAGGGGCAGGATGTCAAAAATCTTGCCCTACGAGATGACAACTTCGCTGGGAATTGAAGGGGGGCTAAGAGTTTAATATGTTAAAAAGAGTTGAGAAAAAAATGTGCTAAACAAAATAAAGCAATTGTGAAAACAAACAATACAAAAATGAATCATTAAGGTAGACTTCAAATCTTATACAAATGATTCTGTTGAGAAATTAAGACATTGTGCCTTTTTATATGTCTCAGAGGTGTGAATCTTGTTAAATTAATTATGAAATTCTTAAACATAAATGTAATGCTTATAAGCTGGAATTTTCCATGCAGATTTGTCCCAGAGTGAGTAGGATAGACAAGGATTTGCTTTAACTTGGCTGCCAAGGTTTAAGTGCTCCCCTTAACAACTTAGGGACATTCTTTATTTAAAGACCAAAGGATGGATTTTCTGAAATGTGTTATGTAATTGTAGGAAGGAACAAACCAAGATGTTTATTGGACTTAATGAAACTGATGTTGTAAGAAGGCAATTTAGCCGTTTTATGGTGGACATGTTAGTCTCAATTCAACATTTTAAAGAATAGTCAATATTCTGCTTTATAGCCTGTGAACAATAGAGATTTCCATGTTGGTTTTTGGCATTTCACTACTTCAATTAAAGATTGTATTTCATAAAATTGATACCAGTTTCTCATTAACTAGCTTGCTTTTTCTCCTCTGTCTCAATCCCCACTAAAAAATGGGGTGCCAGCATATATCTGAAAGATAATGTAGGGATTAAAATATTTTGTAAATAATTGTTACTTTCTATCTTTATAATTAGGTTTTGAACTTCTTGAGGCCAGGGACTGTGTCTGAAAACAACTACAGTGGCTAACACAAGGTGAGTCCACGACCACATTTTAATCCTTTCGCTTCCTTGGGTCCTAATACTTAGTACAGTAACTGATGTATAGTTCGACTCAACGAATATTGGTTAGAATAGATGGGTGGATAAAATACTCAAACATTTTACTCTGTTCACCTAATATCATGTTATTCTTTACTATAGATTTTCCTTTATAAACACAATTATAAAGTATTAATAACAATAGAATAACTAGGAAATCTGTCAATGAGAGATTTATTTTTCAGTTCTGAATTATATATGATGTTAGGCCTGAACGTGGGGGAAATCTAACAATGGGTTAAAGTTCTGAATTGAAGCAGCAGATGCCTATAGATTTAAATGTTGATTGAATTTAGCTGCTGCTGCTATGAAATTATTAGCCCTTGGCGGTGGCCTCGCCTACATACTTTGTTTTGGCTCTTCTGGAAGCTACAAAGCTATTTATTGTTAATGAGGGAATAAAGTGAGAAAACAGATTAGTGAGTAGATTAGCGAATTTTTTAAAGTCTAATCTTTGTTAAACAATAACAGGTTGTGATTTAATGCATTCAGTTCTCACTACCTTGTGACAAAATTTTTGCTATTAACACAGCTTTGTTTCGTTACATATCCATTCTCTAATATAAACATTTCATCTATCATAATAATACCTTGTGTTTAAAATCCTCTGCCAAGTACATTTTTTCTCACCCATTGCACTTTAATATTGTGTTTCTAATCCTACAAAGATAATTCTTTGAAATAAACAATTCCCATCTTCTTTCTCTGAGATATTTGATCTATTGGCTTGCCATTCAGAGACTATTATCTAATAATAAACTTGTGATGAATAATAAGATAAACTTAAACGGTTTAAAATCAATGTTTCTAAATACAAACTTTCTAAATAAAGTCTATGAAGTTTAAAAGTTCCTTAGCACGCTCAAATTTCTTATCTGCTAAAATTTTGCATCCTCACTTTAAAGAAAAGAATATCACCATCCCTATTCCCTGTTGATCTTATTTTGGGGTTGATGTATCTTATGACTCTAAGAAAATGGAAATATCAGCCTATAGAGAAGGTACACAAAGGTCCTTCAGAAATCACGGTACCATTGAAGTCAAATAAGATGATAACTCAACAAACAAATAAGAGATAATGAAGATTGTAGTAAATTTATTTCAGGCTTTCAGCCTGTTTCCATGGTGGTTCATCATTGTTCAATTTTATATATTAAGATTCAGTTCACCTTCCCCAAAAAGCTTTCTTGGATACCCCCAGTCAAATTGATGTGTTCTTCTTCTGAATTCCTCTGTGTCTTCATTCATGACTCTTACAATACTACTCATTCTGCTTTATGTTTCAGCAATTTGTATAGAATCAGTTTCCATTTTCCAAGCACATTATCTTCCAGTGTTCATTTAAAAACCAGTTGTTTGGGAGTCCAAAGTACTTATTTCCATAGAACTAATGATACAAATGATGTTCCTGTTTTCTTTTTAGTTCTATTTCTGTCTGATCTAGTGCTAATAGAAATATTTCAAATATGCTTCCATTAATGACATTGTTTCTTCAAGACAGAACAATTCTATTATAAGGAGCAAATTTCATAGATTCTAGACTTACATTTGCCTGGATTGTCTGCTACTTATTAGCCATTTGATATTAAGCAAACTACACAAATTTGTGTCTGAGATTTCTCATTTGTAAAGTAAAGATAATAAGTATATTTCTGGTGGCTGTTGTGAAGATTAAATGAGTTCATATATGAAAGCTGCTTTGGTGAATAGTATTTGACATAGTAGGAGGTATATGAATGTGTCTGTAGATGTAATTATTGTTATTTTTATTAAAATTTAGAGCATCAGCTCACACATAGGCATGTTTGAAAATGGAAGCAGGCAACACATTTTAGTAGTTCACCTTCTCAAAACAGGATAGATGCTTGAATCATAGAACACAGTCAGAAAAAACATATGTACCTACCTAGAGAAAAGCCTTTTTTATCTGCCTATATTTTCAAAGTGAGTAAAAATGAAAACAAGATACCACAATCACCTTCATCTCATTACAAAAATAAAATTAAGGTAAAAATAACAATGATTATTATTGATATCATTTGTTGAGCCCTTAGTATGTGCCAAGCATAAAGGGAATGACTTTCTATGTTATCTTCATATTATCCCATTACAAAAGAAACTGATGGCCAAGGAGGCAAAGGTCTCTCACAGCTAATGAGTTAGAGCAAGAACTCCAACCTAAACCTTTCTGACTTTCAAATTCTATGGTATTTTTACTCTACCAAAGACAGAACTCTGAGCCAAGTCTAAAAGTGCTTTACAAATTAATATTTACATATTCCAATGTCTTTTTTATGATTTTTGGCACTTAAATCGACCTGGCTCTTTTTAGTTCCATCTTCTCCATATTGTCTACAAAAATTTGTAAAACATGTTGTCAAAAACTTGGGTGAAGCTCAATACACTTTATTTAGGGTATTAGATTTCATCAGTATTTCCTAAATTGTCTTTTCCTCCACTTATTTAAGATCACTGGTTAGTGAGCTAGTTGTTATAGGGCATTGCCTGAAAGAAAGAAGAAATTCTTTCCTTTTGTAGTACCTGAGTGTTATACATCAGTCCTAAATGTAGCAATCTAACTATAACACAAAATATTTAACTTTTCACTCTTGCCAAAAAAAAAAAAAAAAAAAAAAAAAGCTCTCTTGTTTAATGTATCCTTCATCTCTTAAATATTTTAACATTTATTTTTGATATGCATATTATGTGCAAAAAACATTGTACATATACGCCATTTACTCCTCACAGAAAACCTCTGAGGTCTGTACTTGATCTCCATGTTAGAATGAGGGACCTGAGAGTTAGAAAAACAAAATCTCTTCCCACATCACACAAAAATTCAAACCCAGGTGAAACTTCAGAGACCTCAATCATTACTTTATTTTGAGATGGTTCCTGATTGAGAGAATAAAAGCCATCTAACTAGATGGCAAAAGAATCAGATTTCCATTATCCCGCCGGTTCCTCCTTAAGTGTCCATGACTGTAAACTTTTTAAAAGGAGGGTGTATGTCTTTTTGCTCATCTTTGTATTTCCCACAATGTCTAAACATTGAAACCTTGGACACTTAATCAATGGCTGATTGAGAATGTTAGAGGGTATTTAAAATACTGTTGATGCTGAATATACTAGTCTACAGCTAATGGTTCATAGCATTTTGCCTTGGGGACATTGACCAAGTTTAGTCAGTTTGGTTAGGGGAGCTGTCTTTGTCATGTAATCATCAGTGTCACTTTTCATAATTGGATCAAGTTAATGCTAGCCAGAAACTGTTAAAATGTCTGCATTTGGAAATATGTGGGGTGAACATAACAATACTGTGGGTTCTATAGCCAAATGCTTTGTTTATTTTGGCAAGGGCAATTTAATTTGTTGTAAATAACATTAGATTAAATGCTATGCAGTATTATGTTTTAATATAAGGACCAGTGCCAATGCTTATAAATGTTTTCATGTAAGTAGGAGTAGCCTGAAATTTTATTAAATCTTTGAATTTCAACAATTAAGAAAATCAGAAATACTGAGGTTTCTTTAGATGATTTTAAGAATTGTAAAGTTCTGAGTAGCACTAGTTTGGAGACATAAACCAGATCTTCTAACTAAGGTATACCATTAAGTGAGCCTGTTTTTAGTTACTTTTAGTAAAGAAGTAATTAGCATTACACATAGCAGGAACATATTCAGGTGTCTAATAGAGATCTTTGATTACAGTATTAATTTGACAATCCCAGGTAAAGAACAAATTAATCTAATTAAGGGAAGGTTAATTGTGTATGCAGACTGTATGGCCAGAAGAAGGAAGCTCAGCAGGATGTTCCCAGAGCATTTCTGCTTGAGCCACATTTGTTCATTCAAGGGTAGTAAAAAAAAAAAAGAACACCTTTACACAATATATACAGCATTTAAAAGAAGGATTTATTGAAATTATTTACTAGCAATTCAGTGTAGAAACAATAATATGTATAATGTAATTACTTGTGTGGAGGTTGACTAAATGCTTTTCAGCTCTAAAAGCCTATAATTGTAATGATTCTTCATAATGAGTAGACGTAGAGTTTGTCAATATGTCTACATTTATATGGTCAGAGAATATTAGAACTAAAATAGGCTGTAAAGACCCTAGGCCACGATTTGTACATGACAAATTTAAACCCAGAGAAGGCAACTGACCTGCCCAAGATAATAAAACGTATTTGGTAGTATATCTGTGATTCAAATCATTTTTATTCAGTGTTTAAAACTACACTACCCTTTGATAGAGAGAAGAAAGGAAAAAAGGAAAGAAAGAAGGAGGAAGGGAGGAAAGGAGAGAGAGAAAGAAAAGGAAAGGAAAGGAAGAAAGAAGAGGAGAGGAGGAGAGGAGGAAAGAAAAAGGCAGGCAGGCAGGCAAATTAAGGCAATTAAGGCAGAAAGACTAAGGGAGGTCACAGTTCAATCTCTTTCTAGTCTACTTCCCTGAAACACACACACACTGTCAGTCACACTCTGATTAAACTAAACATAAACCTCACTTTCATTATTGAGTAGCTCTAATTACAAGAAAAGTCTTCCTTATATTGATACAAAAGCTACCTGCCTTTTTTCTCCTTAGTCTTCTATTTTCTATGCAAAGCATCTGTAGTTCCTTCACCATTCCTATTATGAGATGGGTTTCAGATGTTTCATCATCTGATCTCTCTTTCCTAGCACATCAAGATAGTATTTCGTGTTTCAAATTGATGCCTACAATTAAACACCATGTATCATATAATGTCTGGATACCATCATAACTTTGTGGATCTCTTCATCTGGCCACTATACTTTTAGCTTCTAAAATTAACTCCATCTTTTATATGTTTTAAGATGCCCTCATAAAACCACTAAAGTACAAAGCCACTTTTATGTGGACTACTATAAATAGGGGCCTCTTGAGCAGATTTTTAAATTGATTTGGTTATATCAATTATTTTCAAGTCAAGATTGATAGGATTAAGCATTAACAATTTGCTTACCATAATTATTTTTTTGCTCACCATAATTATTTTTAAAAGATCATTGGTTTGGATTGTTTGAATTGCTCAAGCATTACACATAATCATTTTAAAATTAAGTTTGAGTTCATAATGACAAAAAAAAACAAATTTTAAGGTGGTTATGCTATATACAAGTTTTTAACATATTTTCTAATTATGCAATACATTAATGAGTATAAAACATAAATCTTTCACACTAGTTTTAGTCAGTACTTATCAGTTCACTTCTAAAAATAGAAGCTAGAAAACAATTAGGGTGGTGATATGGTTAGATTTTGAGTCCCCACCCAAATCTCATCTGGAATTGCAATCCCCATAATCCCCACGTGTCAAGGGAGAGGCCAGGTGGAGGTAACTGAATCATGTGGGCAGTTTCCCCCATGCTGTTTTCTTTTCAGAGTGAGTTCTCATGAGATCTGTTGGTTTTATAAGGGGCTGTTTTCCCTTCACTAGGCACTTCTCCTTACTGCCGCCTTGTGAAGAAAGCACTTTGCTTCCCCTTCACCTTCCACCATGGTTGTAAGTTTCCTGAGACCTTCCCAACCATGCTAAACTGTGAGTCAATTAAACCTCTTTTCTTTATAAATTACCTAGTCTCGGGCAGTTCTTTATAACAGTATTAAAATGAATCAATAAAGGTGGGCATTAGGATATATAGACAGAAAAAACTACTAAGATAGATAGATAGATACTCAGAGGACATAGTTTGATCATCTAACCATCTGGAATGGAATTCTATTAAGGTCTTTATCAGTTTTGTGCTGCTATACCACAATACCACAGCCTGAGTAATTTATAAAGAACGGAAGTTTATTTGACTCATGGTTCTGGAGACTGGGAAATCCAAGATCATGGCACCAGCACCTGGCAAGGGCCTCATCCCATGGCAGAAGGGAAGAAGGTGGAAGTGATTTCATGAGACAGAAAGAGTAAATGGGGACATAACTTATTCTTTCATCAGGAGCCCACGCCCATGATAATTAAACCACTTCTACTATAACAGCATGAATTCATTCATGAGGACAGAGGCCTCATGGCTTACTCACCTCTTTAAAGCCCCACCTCCCAACACCATTACATTAGCAATTAGGTTCCAACATGAGTTTTAATGGAGACATTCAAATCATAGCAATTAACATGGGTCTATTTTTAAATATCTCTCATCTTAGTTTAGTAATCAACTTGGAAACTACATAATAAATGGACAAGAGGAAGAAAAGTGCCAAAGTAAAGAAGATTAGGAAAAACTGAATGGTTTTTAAGCCCGCACAGAACTATAGATAGAGGCTGACTTCTAATTCCTCCTAAGAGTGACCTTAATGGTCAAATCATCAATGATTATATTCATGAAAAGTTAGATGCCTCTTTCTAGAAATAAATGACCAAATAAATAAGCTGAATAATTTCAATCACATTCAATTATAGGTGGCAGAGTGTAGAACCAGAACAATTAGACCAGCAAGCTGACAACCTTCTTATATATCAAGCCCTTAAGTTTATCTGCTCTTCAACTATTTTTCTGCTTAAAGATTGTGGAAAGATGAAGGATGAAATATCAGAGTAGCAATCTGAGATTGCTCAATTATTACATTTTTGGTGCTTGGTAGCTGCACATTTGTTATCCCGAGAGAAGGAGTTGCAGACTCAGCTATAGAAGATTACCTAGAAGTTGAGTTGAAGAATGATATATAAAAAACGTTGTGTTTCTTTTTTTTTTTTTTTTTTCAGGCCGACAGATTTGGGGCATTAAGTTATACCTATTGCATATGGCTCTGCATTTATAATATGATTTTTGCTAGTCGGTGACCCATTTTCCACATACTCAATGGTGTGAGGATGGGGGTACCTAGACTGTGCTGACCATGGGGAGAGGTGCTTGGGCCAGTAGAAATATGGAGTAATACAATAGGGTCAAACAAAGAAGAGTCCTCCTGAAAACAAATAGTAAGCATATTTTTGAGTCCTAAGTTTAAAAGAATTGTTAAAACTATCTTTTTTTTTTTTTTTTTTTTTTTTTGTAAAAGACAAACTTTTTTTCTCAGTTTGGAGTGCAGTGGCACAATCTCAACTCACTGTAACCTCCATCTCCTGGGTTCAAATGATTCTCCTGCCTTAGCCTCCCGAGTAGCTAGGATTACAGGCACCTGCCACCATGCTCAGCTAATTTTTTTGTATTTTTAGTAGAGACAGGGATTCACTGTGTTGGCCAGGCTGGTCTCGAACTCCTGACCTTGTGATCCACCTGCCTCAGCCTCCCAAAGTGCTGGGATTATAAGCGTGAGCCACCACGCCCGGCCAAGAATTGTTAAAACTATCTTTTTTACATTTGATAAACATGCCTTGTGTGAACTTCTATAATTTATTAACAAAGATTTTAGCAGTTAATTGTTCTTGTGATGAACAGAGTAACATTAAAGATAATGTTTTACAAAAATCTTGTCTTAGTCCACTTTGGTTGCTATAAGAAAATACCTTAGACTGGGTGACATATAAACAACAATTTATTTTTTATAGTTCTGGAGGCTGAAAAGTCTAAGACCAAAGTGCTGGCAAATTTGTTGTCTGGTGAGGGGTCATTTCCTGATTCATAAATGGGGTCTTCCGGCTGTGTCGTTGTATAGTGGAAAGGGAAAATCAGTCTTCCGAGTACTCTTTTGTAAGGATATTAATCGCATTCCTGAGGGTTTCATCCCATGACCTAATCACTTTTCAATGACCCCACTTCATCATTCCATCACATTGGTGATCAGGTTTCAAATTATGAATTTTGGGTGAGACAGAAACATTCAGTCTAAAGCAAATCTCACGGTCTTAAAAAAAATCATTAGCACATTGAATGATTCCAAACTTATAAAAATAATAACAATTTTAAAATTATTTCTAAATCTGATCCAAGATTTTTCTAGGCAGAATTATATTTTCAATCACATTTTGAAATATTAGAAATTATCTATAGTTATTGAATGAGATTATGAAATCTCTTATGTAATATCCTTTGTTGGATACAGTTGTTTACAATTTACTTAACAGAACATCGTATTACACAATTTAAAACCATAGTAATGCTGAGGTAGTATTTACGTATATATAATATCTTCACCTCAATCACGAGGATTATGCTCCTGAAAACCCTTAAGGCAGATAAATGCACACATTTGGAACTTATAAGGTTATATTTGAGCCAATAGGAGTATATATGAATAATTTACCTTGATTAAAATAAAAGTATGTAATCATAGTAAATAAAAGCATAGTTGTGATGATTTGTATCTCTTAAATGGGTAATTGTGGATACATTCAAAGTCCCTTTTTTCATTCATCTATTTATTGAATGTTTATTAATCAGTCACTATTCTAGATGATGGAGAGACAAAGATACAAAAAATGATACCTCCCCTCAAAGAGTTCATGATCTGTTACATGGAGACAACAGGAAAGCAAATAAATATTCTATATAACTATTTTTTTCCTGTTGGTAATGTTTTATTTGGGGGGCTGTATAGTATAAACAAATGTATTTCTGTTTTATAGTTCAAACTATTTTTTCATGCAATATACTTCTCATAGTATTTTTAAAAGGTACTCAACTCCCTCATTATCACAGAGGTTTAATTGCCTAGAAAATATATGTCTGTGGAATCTCTAATTCTCTGATGTATTTGCAGTTCTTTTTAAGGTGAAATTGTGCATAGGCTAACATAAGAGCATGCAGGTAGGAGCCAAAGTAATATTGGGATACAGTGTTGAACAAGAACACATTAGAGTAGGGGAGGCCAATGGTGAAGAGAAACAGGCAGAGTATCAGGTATATTAGATAGTGATGAGCAGAGGTGAGATTTAAAATAGAGTCATGCTTTCTATAACAATGTTTAGGTCAACCATGGGCTGCATATACAACGGTGGTCCTGTAAGAGCATAATAGCATTTTTTTTTACTACCTTTGCTATGTTTAGATATGTTTAGATACACACATTCCATTGTATTACCATGGCGTACAGTATTCAACACAACAGCATGCTCTACAGGTTTGTTGCCTAGGAGTAATAGGCTATACTATATAGCCTAGGCATGTAGTAGGCTACACCATATGGCTACACTGGTAGGCTATAATATTAGTACATTTTTGGAAGGACACTCTATGATGTTTGCAAAATGATGTAATCACATAACAACACATTTACCAGAATGTATCCCCAGTGTTAAGCAACCCATGACTCAACCAGTACAAATGGATACCAACCCATCAGAATAGACACCCAGCTACACAGAAAGGAAGTTCATTTTACTTGCTGAATACCAGACTTGAAATCAGCACTATTAGGAAAAAATAAAGTAGGGAAATAAAATTAAAGTATTGGGTAAGAAGAATATTCAAATTTTGAAGTGAGTAGGTGACTTTTGAGTCAAACTCTGAAGAAAGTAAGGAGTGACTCATGTAGATATTAGGCAGAAAACATTCTAGATAAGGAAAGAGCAGGTGCAAAGACCCTAAGGAGGGAGCTTACCTAAAGCGAGGAATAGAAGGGCTCACGTGTCTGGAGTGAAAGTCTGAGGAGAGTAGGAAACGATGACTGAGAAATAAACGAAGGCCATGTTAGCTCCTAGTAAGAACTTTAGCTTTCATTCTGAGTGAGATGATCTCTCATTGAATATTTTGAACCGAAGATGATCTTTCGCTGAATATTTTGGACATGATCGAATTTGTTTTTTAAGAGAATCATTTAGGCTTGAGTTAGAACTGAATAAATGGGGCAAAAACAGTGCCAGGTGCAGGATAAAGGCTGTTGGAATAATGCTGGCAAGCAGTGGATAAGATGATGGCTTTGGGAGTGGGAGAAATGGTTAAATTCTAGATAGGCATTGCTTAGAGCTACCTGGATGTGCAGATCAACCAGATGGGTGTTACAAAGGAGAGGGGTCAAGAATGACACAGACTAAAAGAACCAAGTGTCATCTATATGCCAAAACCTTTGCCAGTGCCTAGGGAACATACAGAAGAATAAGAAGACATAACACAACTATCATTAATAAGTCGATTAAATAAACAATTATAGGAGAGTGCAAATATTTCCAAAACCTGGGAAATACAGAGTCCTAGATAATGGTGCTTAATCTCTTCTAAATGGGCAAGGGATCACTTCTCCAGATAATGAAAGTGAGTAAAGGGTTAATCAGATTTAATTAGGTAAAGAGAGGAGGTAGAGAAGAGATTAAAATAGTTATATTTATACATGCTGGGATCCCAAACATTTTACTTTACTACTATCTCATTGTTGACTTTATTACTATGTTTCTTTAGGGAAAGTACATTTTGCCACTGGAAGGAAATTGATTCAAAGCCTATATTTTTATACATTCCCTTTTCGACAGATATTCATGCAGCACTCATTTTGTGTTAGGGTCTCTGTGCTGAGTGGAGAGGAATTTACTAGGATGAATTATATTTGTAGCCTTTCCAAAATAAGCTAAGATTATAATTAGCTCACTTAGAGAATACTTAGTATACTAAGATATGCAGTAATTTATTCAAATCACTGGTACACTGGATTTGTAATACCATGTATGCTGTGAGTTACTTGAATTACTAACTACTCAACAGATTACCTTAAAGACATGCTTCCTGTTTTGGTCCTCCCTCTATAATATCCTTATCATCTATCATAAACAGCCTAGCTTATAATAATATTCATTAAATAATGACTATGTCTTTCCAAATTTTAACCTTATTTTTGCTGCAGATCATTGAGACAGTTATGAAGAATTAATATATCTTTATATTTTGTGGAGATTTATTCTATGAACTTTCGTTATAGAATTCATGCCAAGAGGCTCTTACATCATTGCTACTGTTAAGGATTTTTCATATATATAAAATAATCATGAATAATATTAAACTTAGTGCCACTTATAGAAGAGTAGTTTTTCCCTCCTCAATATGTCTACCCGCAGTCTCTCTTCTCTTATAGAAAATACTCCCATAGAATTCTAATTCCTGTCAACATATTTGACCTTGTAACTGCTTTCCCCATATTCATGATCATTTCCTCAAAACTTTCCATTTATGACAATCGTCTATACATTTGGTGTCAGTGCTTTAAAAGTTAAGACCCCTTCAATTACTTCCCTCATTTTTTCATGCTCTTTCTCTTTACTTGAAGAAGAAAAGCACTTTTTTCAAACCAAGTATAATTTTGTCCACATTGAAAAGAAAGACCAATAATGATTATAAATATAATCTAATTATATTTACATATAATATAATCTTATAATCAGAGATACTCCATCCCATACCAGTTTTCCCTTCACATTTTACAGAGCAAATGAGTTGATCTGGCAACAAACAAACTCACAGTTATAGATCTGTGAAAGTTATTAACCTCTCTATGCCCCATTTAGCTTTTCCCATTCCACAAGAATCAGTGATAAGCACACTCAACCCTTTCATGTTCTTCCTTAACACAGAGAGTTAACAAGAAACCAGCCTTTCTTGTTTAGACTTTCAATTTGTAATGTTTCTATTATTCTGAGAACATGGTACTGCTGCCCTGGTGGTACCACAATGTGGCAGGTGTTTCTTAAGCTCTCCTGGACAGCTGGGCCTATGATGTAGACGAGCCTGTAACCCACGTTAAGTTTCACTTCGTTTGAAAGCACCACAGTCACCACACTTGCATCTGGACTTAATTCCGCAGATCCTGAGGCTGGCTCATTATCATTCTGGACCATCTTGCTTCCCTCCTACTCTCATTCTCCAGTCAATTGTTTTAAGACTGTTTTGGAAGTCTGGAGTTGAGAAATGATGCATTCTTCACTTACTGTCTTCCTACTTGTTTCTCTAGGTTGGATTGATCAATAAGCACATATTCATTAAATTTAGCGCATTCCTTTTTGTCAAATCATCTTTTCAAAGGTTTCTGTTTTCTGAACACCCACTTAACCACAGCAGAGAAACAGTGAAACTGCTTGTTGCCTTCCATTGAAAATTAGACTTTGGCCTCAAGACAAACTGCCCGGGCCAGCACTAATATAATTCACAACTGGAAGGAGACAATCAATTAATCAATACTATAATTTGGAACTGACCAAGGTAGTAATACTCGCAGCTATTAGACTCAACTGACTGACACCATTTAGGATTAATGAGTTAGCAAAAGCAGGAAAACCAAAGATTCATTTAAGAACTTTTCCCCTAAAATCAAACCACCCAATCTATTTTGTTATTTTTATTTCTATTCAGTGATGCCACAATGAAATCTAACATAAGTACAAATTTGAAGGACAAAGAACCTTACCCATTACAGTGATTTTGAACAAGAACTCTGATGAACATTTTAGGGATGGGGTTCAGAAAAATAATTCAGCTTAGTATTAGATTCTTCTGAGAAATCTAAACACAGTGATCTAAAATTGCTTCTCTGGTGTTATTTTCACATCCTTGGATCCAATTTTGTAATCACAGATTGGGATATTTATCGTTTGGATAAATAGCCACCTTTTAAGTCAAAAAAAGTTTAAATAATTTACAGAAAAACTTTATGGACTTAGTCTAGTTTAATCCTACAATAAAATAAATACAAATGAAAAAATACAAAAGATCTGTGGTGCTTGCAAAATGACAAATATCAACCCCTTCTAATCCCTTATGGCAGAGCCATCAAATCTTGCAGTTCCAGGATAGGACAGGACTTTTCCTAAAGCTGTTGGCTGAGTATTTATAATGAAATATCATTAAGCTTACCAGGAAGTTAGTGTCTTTGTTGTTGCTGCTATTGATGTTGTTTTAGTTTTCTTTGGATTGGGCACACCTATGCTCTGAGTCCTCAGACTACAGATGCCTTTTTAGAATGTGTTTAACCTGAAATTTCCAAAATCAGCTCAGAGGTATTAAACATGGTAGTAAATTTTTGTTTTCCAACCAGAAAGCAAAATACAGAAAAATCTCTTTTAACTTTGGCAAAAACAGAAAGAAGGAATAACAAAGCTGCCCAGGTGTATCACCACATATGTAAGGGGTATGATTTGAGTGGCAACATAATGAAGTCTATGTAAAGAGACTTCCTTTATAACCAGGGCCTACCTCATTTTTTAATTGGAAAATTTAGTATCAGATTTTCTCACTTTAATTTCCTAACTTTAGCATGGCAAACTGAAGAAAAGTACTTGGAATATAATCCTCTGATTTATGTTTTCTTTCCAAATACTTGCTGTCTATTCATTATCAAAAGGTCTTTGAAAATGTAAAAGTCCTCTTAGCATTGAAACAGAAACATTGAGTAGGAACTTTAGTGTGGGATAGAATTGGTTAGGAGTCAAGACAGAGATTTTCGTAGTATGACCTTTATATATATATTACCTGTGGTGGTTTCTGAATTATATAAAGTGAAATAAAACTTTAGAAATATCATAAAAGTTTTTATGAGAAAAGTTAAAGCCAAAAAGAGCCTCTATAAGATTTGCTAAGCAAACAGTGTATTAGATAAGATGGAAATGTTCAATTAGAAGGCTAACATAATTTTATGCAAATTGGTTTCCACTGATTAAAAAATTTATATAGACATTTTGTAGCACCCACTGGTTATTTCTACAACAGAAGCACGTATTCTACGTAAATGAAATCTCATGAGATAAAAAGTGTATATCCAAATTTTTTTTTATTACACAAAGACAGGACAGCATTAATTTTCATTCGACTTCACTACAAAAAAAATAAACAAATATAAATATTTTTTTAAAAATCTAAAAGATAGTACTTAATGCTTTTAACAGATAAATGATTTAAGGTCATATTCAAATTTACCCTGTAACAAATAGACTGCTTTCTTCCTCTCAGAAAATAAAGTATGAAGTTGAAAATTGAATTAATATTATTTTTATTTGTTGGGTTTTTTTTTTCATTAAAAACATCAACTAGTGCTTCTAAAGCTTACAAAGTTAGAGAACAAATAATGTGGTGGTGTCTCAAAACAAGACAATAAAATAGTCAAGTCAGTGCAAAAAAAAAATCATTTTTAAAATATAAGTTTTGCTTCTTACTTGTTATTTATTTATATTCAACTGTATTTTAAACAAAAGACACTTTGAGACAACCTGAAAAACGTATATAACACCATGGGATATTTTAATTTCAGTTTTATGCCACTGTATTTCAAAAAGAAATTAGGGTAGCTTTGAAGATGCATGCAATATACTAAAGTAAAATAAATTTAAAATTGCTAAAAATATATGGAAAAGGCAATAAAAATGAAACAAGGTTAAAAAGGCAAGATAAAAAAATGGATAAATGTTAAAAAAGTAAATTGAAGGTGGGCAACATGGTCGCAGTGGTATTTCGTAAAGGATTTTGTGTCAATCTAAACTGTCTAGAAGAAGGGTAAGTAACCTTTCACTGTAAAGGGCCATATCAGAAATACTTTAGACCTTGTGTCCTACACAAACTCTTTGGCAACTAGTGAGTTCTGCCATTTTAGCAAGAAAAGAATCGTGTTGGTTAGGAGTCAAAACATGATGAATAGGCATGCAAAACATAAATGAATAGGCAGAGCTGTGTTCCAATAAAACTTTATTTAGAAAAGAGGCAGTGGACCAGATTGAGCCCGTAGGTGGTAGTTTGCCAAACCTTCTTCAGAATAAAGCAAAGGTGGAAAAAAAAAATCAGTTATCTGATTTTAAGATAAAAATCTACTCCACAGAAGGACTCCCCAGAAAGATAGCTTTTCGTGGCATGTGAGAGGGAGCTTTCTAAGGATGATCAGACAGTGGGCATTGTCAGTTGCAATGTCTCTCCAGTAAATAAAATAGCATGTTTCATGCAGTGGCTGTAAAATGAGTTTAAAATTCAGGATAAAATTTAATTTTGCTTTTTTGTAGATGAAAACGATGAACTGTTCTCCTTATGTATTTCAGACAGAGTTTTGCTCTTGTTGCCCAGGTTGGAGTGTAATGGTGTGATCGTGGCTGACCACAACCTCCACCTCCCTGACCCAAGCAATTCTTGTGCCTCAGCCTCCCGAGTAGCTGGGATTACAGGCATGCACCACCATGCCCGGCTAATTTTTGTATTTTTAGTAGAGACGGGGTTTCTCCATGTTGGTCAGGCTGGTCTCGAACTCCCAATCTCAGGTGATCCACCCACTTGGGTCTCCCAAAGTGCTAAGATTACAGGTGTGAGCCACCATGCCCAGCCCTCCTTATTTTTTAATGGGATATTATAGCAGTAATATTTTATGTTTTGCAATCATTTTTATTCCAAAGTTGGCTGTGCTTCTTATTTTGTCATCATTAGTAAATAGAAAAATGGCACACACACACAAACACACACACACACCCCATATAGCATGTGAAGCAATACACCATCTTGCATTGCATTTAAAAAAACAAGAAGCACATCAGTGTTAAGAAATGGAAGAGCATTACTATGGTAATTGTGAGGAGAAAAAAAATGCAATCTGATAGGGATGATGGGCATTTAAAGAAATATAATACAATAAAGGTTATGATATGAGGAGACATAGTTCTGATTTGGGCTCCCTGGTTTTGAATATCAGGTCCACTATTTGTCAACAGTGTGACCTTTAGCATATTCTTTGACCTCTCTGGGCTTTGGTTTCTTTTCTCACTGAGTTGAAATGATTAAGTAAGATAAGACTTAGTACTGTGCACATAGTACTTAATACTTACTTAACTCAACTAGAGTGTATGTTGCAAAGTGAGGTTCTGAGTTGTTATGAAAGTTTTCAAAAATAGGTGGTGACTTTGGTCCAGCTATATGACTCTTATAACTATAGGTAGTCTTAAACCTCTTACAACTATAGGTAGGTTTTCTTTTTGTTTGGGGGCAGTTTTGGAAGGAGGGGTTTTGAAGAAGATTTCTCTTGGGGAGAGGTATTTTGTGAATGCCTTCCTTCTCCAACATACATACAAACTCCAAGGAGTTTTTAAGAAGACCAGTGAGGGAGCATAATCTGTGTCCTTTCAAAATACAGGTTGTAGTGAACTAATATCTGAGCTAAGCCTAAGAAGTCTACAAGCAAGAAACCGGCTAACGTGGTCTGTGGCAGCAGAGGAGAGGGCTGATTTGAGGATGTTAATGGCATCTCCAGGTTTTGTAGGGATGGTGATTCATAAGCATTTACTTGGGACCGCTTTTGAGCCACACAGGAGAGGAATATGCAATTAGGTGGCCTTAAACTTTCCATGCAGGTCAGCTAGGGGAATGAGGTGACCTTAACAGAAAGTAGAGACCAACTGCTAGGAGCCTAGAGGCTGTGGAAGAGAGCTCTCTGTGGATGGAGTAGAAGGAGTTTCTCCCAAAATTCCATGAATAAACACAAGAGAGTCAGTTTCTGGACATCCACCAAGTCCAGAGAGTACAGGAATATGTTATCTCCACAGATTCCGCTAAGCAATATCTTTTTGTTTCTCTCAACTCCCCTCTATTCCTACTATTACAACATTAAAAGGATCAAAAACCATAGTAAGGTGGATGGAGAAGAAGTGATTCAACTTTTAAAAAAATCAAATCCAGAATCTTGACATATTCATGAGCTGAGACATTTTAATTAGTGGATTGAAACTATGTTTTAGTGAGTTAAAGTCACCACAGGTTTTTTTAATACCTAAATAGGGACAGAGAATTGTATATAACTGAATTTATATTCAGGGACAGGATAAGAGCTAGTCACTGTGAAAAAAATTAAAAGGGTGATACACTTACAGGGAAAAGGCTGGTTTGTGATTATAGTTGGTTGTTTTATGATTACATTTTATAGTTTGTACTCATTCAGCATTACATATGTTTCCTATATCTGTGTCTTTATATCTACATCTGTATCTTTCAATATACACTGAAATCAAGTTTAGGCATCAAGGATCAAGAAGACATCCTTTAATATCACACGTTGACTATTGGTTATTGACTTTTAACTTATCTCGTTAATATGTGACCCCCCATGAAATGTTCACGTTACTATCTCAGTAGGTTATTTTAATATGTACAGAGTCATAGTTTACGTCCTTGAAATTATTAGTGGTCCCACATTATTTATGACCTAAATTCAAACCTGAATAGTATGATGTGCAGACCCTTAATAGCTGGCTCCTTTTTATCTTTCCAATCTTACTAAAATATAGTTTCTATCTATCCCAAACAGCAGTCATTTCCGACTTCTTGCATTTCTGTAAATCAACCAAATGGCTTTGCCGTTCTAATTATGTCTTCACCTATCTTCATCTGCATAGAATGCTATTTCTCATCTGACTTTGTTTCTCCAGAGAAGACCTATTCCTCTTTGAAGGCAATGCCTTACATAAAAATTCTTCCTTCTCTCCTCAAAAGTAAGAAGTCCTGACATTCATCTTTTGGTTCCTCACTCACAGTGTGCACACTTATTTCAAACAACAAAAAGACCTTAATGTATTTATCTTTCTATATATGTATCTTCATTATTAGACCATGGATTCAAAGAACAATTTCTTATTCACATCTATAATCTGAGCATCAAAAATATGTCTTTCAGGTGGATGATGTTCAATAAATGTTTATTGGATAAATTTTTTAAAAAATAAACCAATAAATGTTTATTGGATTTTTTTTTTTTTTTTTTTTTTGAGATGGAGTCTTGCTCTGTCACCCAGGCTAGAGTCCAGTGGCATGATCTCGGCTCACTGCAACCTCTGCCTCCAGGGTTCAAGCAATTCTGCTACCTCAGCCTCCCAAGTAGCTGGGATTACAGGTGTGCACCACCACACCTGGCTATTTTTTTCTTTTTCTTTTTAAGTAGAGACAGGATTTCAACATGTTGGCCAGGCTGGTTTCGAACTCCTGACCTCAGGAGATCCACCCGCCTCAGCCTCCCAAAGTGCTGGGATTACAGGCATGAGCCACTGTATCTGGCCTTGGATAAATTTTTTAAAAAAGAAATCAGTCTAGGACTCTGTTTTTTCATAATAAATATGTATTGAACACCTCTCAGAGGTAAGGCACTGTGCTAGGCACTGAGAATAAAGAAGGAAAGAGAAGAGATTTTATGCTCTGTAACAGGAAAAACAGACATTTAAACAAGTATGAAAGGCAGTATAATGCTCTCCTACAAGATAGCTACATCTTAATTACTGAAACCTGTCAATATGATAGCTTCTGTGTCAAAAAGTCTTTTGCAGATGTGATTAAGTTAAAGATACTGAGATTGGAAGAGTAGCTTGGATTACCCAGGTGGTCCCTATGTAATCACCAAGATCCGTACAAGAGAACGAGAGAGGCAGAAAAGTCAATGTGAGAAGGCAATGCGAAAATAGAAGCAGAGGTCAGAAGACAGAAAGCTAACGATGCTACCTACTGGCTTTGAAGACTGAGGAAGGGGACACAAGCCAAAGAATACAGGCAGCCTCTAAAAGCTGTAAAAGATAAAGAAATTGATTATCTTCTGTATCCTCCAGAAGGAAAATGGCACTGCTAGCCTATTTTAGACTTTTGAGCTCCAGAAGCATAATACATTTGTGCTGTTTTAAGCAAAAAATAAAAATAAAAAATGGTGTAATTTGTTACAGAAGAAATAGGGAACTAATATGATTGGCAGCAATAATAAAGCATGATAGGTGTTATGATAAGGGAAGTACATAAATGTTGAAATCATATTTCAGTAGGATTTACTGAAACTAATCCAAAAATTTCAGAAGGGCTTTCTGAGGAAGTGATATGTAACATAAGACTGGAAGGAAGAATAGGATCAGATAGAAAAGAGGGGCACTAAAGTGAATTTGAGAGAAAACAAAAATATGTGAAGGCTTAGTTGTGGATGAGAGCAAGTTCTGCTTTGAAAAACTGATGGGGTTCAGTATATCTGGACAACAAAATTTGAGGATGCTGTCAAGTTATGAAGCTGCTGAATGTACTGAGGTCAGAACATGGATGGTCGAATCAGTTATTAAATGTTTAGAGGTTTGATCTTTATCATAAAGGCAGTAGGAAGGCTTTAAAAGATTTTAAGTGGGAGAATATCATAACCATATTCTCATAGGTGCACTGTAGAGAATAGATTACAGGAGAGAGAGATTGAGGGGGGGAAAAGGCCAATTAGGAAGAGATGGCAAATAATCAGAAAAAAATATAGTATTGGCTTGGATCTGGGTGGTGGCTGTAGCAATAAAGAGAAGTATCCAGAAAGCAATTTGAAACTAAATTACTTGGTGATTTACTAGATGTGAGAGGTGTCCTGGGTAGATGGTAGTGGCATTTCTGAGATAGAGAACACAAGAGGACAATTAAGTGTGGAAGTGTGGAAGAAAGATAAAGAGATCATGAGTGCATCTTTGGGTGAGTTAGGTTTCAGGGGCCTATGAAACATCCATGTGCAGTGTTTGATAATCAGCTAAATATCTAGGCAGGGATCCCAGGAAAGATGTCTGTACTGAAGGAAGAGATTTGGGAGTCATCAGTTTACAGTTTTTGAAGCTTTGGGAGTGGACAAACTTACCAAAGGTTTCTTGAATTCATTTAATAAGTCCTAGAGTGAGGTGGAGAAAAAGACTAGAACTGAGCCTTGAAGGTCATCAATATTTTAAGTGAGAGTAGATAAAAAGGAGTGTTCAAAGGAAAATAAAGAGAAGCTGGTGTGGAAAGAGGCACACCAGAAGAGAGTTTGTACCACAGGAGGTAAGAAAATAGAAGGTCCTGAAGAAAAGTTGCCAACAGTATCAAATGTTCCCAAGAAGTTAAGCAAGCTGGCTGAAAAGTATCCACATTTTGCAACATGTAAGCTTGGATAACCTGTGTGAGAGCAAGGTTGTTGGCATATTGCGGGAAAAATAATAATGTTGAATGAGTTGAAGAACTTGGGAAAGAAAATATAGATAATGCCTTCAAGAATTTTGACTATAAAGGGGAGAGGAGAGAAAATAATAGTACTTGCAGAGGTAGTTTAGGCTGAAGGTTGTTTACTTTTTATTTTCTATTTTTTTAATGCTGAAAAACCATGCATGATGAAATTCTAATGAGATTCCTCCAGAAGTGAAGAAAATCCAGATGCAAGCAGGTGGAGGTTGGAGAACTTAGAGTATTTCTAAGGAATCCAGAGAGGAAGGATTTCAGACTGCAGATAGATGGTAGATCAATTACGTACATGGAAACTCAACTTCCTTGTCCCAAAAGGACAAAGGAAAAGATGTATGCTGGTTGTTACTTGGGCAGTGAGAAGTCCAGAAGTTTTCCCCCAGAGGCTTTAAGTAATCTTCTGGTTCTGAGGGGGAAGATGGATGAACTGAAGATTTGAGGAGAGTTAGGAAGATGTGAAATAGTATCTGTCAGGAATGGGAATTAAGTTGGGTAATGGAAAGCTAATAGGATTCCCAGACACTGTTGAGAGCCTGGGTAAGATTAGCAATCATGAATGTGTATTGGCACCAATCTGCCACTTTTTGTGACATTTTGTAGCAGTGTTTAGCAAAGTTTAGCAACTGTGGTGCATGCATAAGAAAAAATCTCACTGTGAGGAATTTTCTAGGCACAAATGGACACAGGCCAATATGGCATAGAATCGTCAGATATTGACAAGAAAATAGTTGAAGATCTTCTACATGCTGGGCCTTGATATTTTTGTCTTTGAAAATGCTGAATCCCTTATCATATTATCCTGCTACTCTTTTAGGATTCAAGACAAAAAATCTTAAAATGAAATGCCTTTTAAGGCTATACTATATATTAATGAGCTGAGTCCCATTTCATGAAGGGATGGGAAAATTTAAACATTCAACCAATTTAAATATATATGTGTAGCTTATAGAGTAATGTTACCATTACTGTCATGTGTTACATAGTTTACTATTTAGAGACAAAAGTATAGTATGATACACAAGTATATATGTATTTATCTAAAACATATTTTAAATATATCTATAATTTTGCCACAGATATCAATGTACAGCTGTGTCTTTATCACTAAGAGACATAGGAGAAAAATGTGGAATACCAGTATTCTCATTCAGGAGCCTCCATGAATCTTTAAATGTTTGCTATCCCTGTATTTTATTTTATTTTATTTTATTTTATAGTTTTTGCTTCTTGCATTTTGTTACATCTCTAGCTTCTCATTTTAATTATAATTAAATTTAAAAATTAAATCTCCATTGCTAAGCTGCCTGGCTTGGAGCCCAAATGAGACCACACTTTCTCTTCTCAGCATCTTGTGATCACTTTAGCAAATTAAATATGAGTAAAAAAAAACAAAAGTGCCCCATATATGAAAAAGAAGAGTTAGATCTCCAATTTTATCTCCTGACCACTAATTCTTCTCTTATTAATATTATCTTTAATTGACAAATCATAATTGTCTACACTACAGGGCACTATATGATGTTTTGATATACATATATAATGTGAGATGATCAAATCAAGCTAATTAACACACCTATCACCTCCACTTATCATTTTTTGTGGTGAGGCATTTGAAATTTAGTTATTCTGAAATATACAATACATCATGACTGACTATAGTCACCCTGCGGTGCAACAGATCTTAATATATTCCTCCTATCTAACCAAAACTTTGTATCCCTTGACCAACAACACTTCATTCCATCCCACCTGCCACCCCCTGCCCCACATTCCAGGCTCTGGTAATCATTGTTTAACTCTCTACTTCTATGGGATCAACTTTGTTAGATTCTACATGTAAGTAACGTGAGTGAGATCATGTGGTATTTGTCTTTCTGTGCCTGGTTTATTTCACTTAGCATAATATCCCTCCAGGTTCATTCGTATTGTTGCAAATGACACAATTTCCTTCTTTTCGAACCAAATAGTGTTTCATTGTGTGTGTGTATACCACATTTGTTTAATCTATTATCTGTTGATGGGCACAGATTGATTCCATATCTTGGCTATTGTGAATAATGCTGCAATGAACATGAGCATGCAGATATCTCTTTAACATATTGTTTTAATTCCTTTGAATATATATCCAGAAGTGGGATTGCTGAATCATATGGTAGTTCTATTTTTAGTGTTTTTGAGGAACCTCCATGCCATTTTCTATAATGGCAGTACTAATTAATATTTCCACCAACAACAGACAAGTGTTCACTTTTCACCACATCCTCACCAACACTTATCTTTCATCTTTTTCATAGAAGCCATTCTAACAGGCACGAGGTGGTATCTCATTTGGTTTTAATTTTCATTACCCTAATGATTAGTGATACTGATCATTTTTTAAATGTACCTGTTGGCTATTTGTTTGTCTTCTTTTGAAAAATGTGTTTTAAAATCCGTTGCCCATTTTTAATCAGGTTATTTGTTTTCTTGCTATTGAGGTGTTTGAGTTCCTTACATATATTTGGCTTGTCACATGAATGGTTTGCAAATATTTTCTCCTGTTCTGTGAGCTGTCTCTTCACTTTGTTAATAATTTCCTTTGCTATGCAGAAGCTTTTAAGTTTGATACAATCCCATTTGTCTATGTTTTGCTTTTTTTTTTTTTGGCTTGTGCTTTAGGAATAATATCCACAAAATAATTGCCCAGAACGATGTTGTAGAGCTTTTCCTCTATAAGATTTATAGTTTTTGGCCTTCCATTTAAATCTTTATTCCATTTTGAATTAATTTTTATGACGATGTGAGATAAAGATACGTTGTCATTCTTCTGCATGTGGATAACCAGTTTTCCAACATCACTGATTGAAAAGACTACCCCTTCTCTACTGTGTGTTTTTGCCACCTTTGTCGAAAATCAATTGCCCACAGATGACTAGATTTATTTCTGGGCTTTCTCTCTGGTTTCATCAGTTGATGTGTCTGTTTCTATGCCAGTGCCATGAGATTTTTATTACAATCAAATTTGTATTTTGAAATCATGAAGCGTGAGACTCCCATTTTATTCTTTTTGCTCAAATGATTTTTGCTGTTAGGGCCTTTTGTAGTTCCATACAAATTTAAGGATTCTGGAGGTTTTTTATCTCTGTGAAAAATGACATTGAATTTTGGTTAGGGATTGTACTGAACCTGTCGATCACTAGCGGTAGTAAGGGCATTTTAACAATATCAGTTCTTCCAATCCGTGAACACCGGATATTGTTCTTTTTATTTGTATTTTCTTTTCTTTCTTTCATCGGTGTTCTCTAGTTTTCAGCATACAGATCTTTCACCTCCATGGTTAAGTTTACACCTACGTATTTTGTTGTTGCCATTATAAATGAGATTGTTTTCTATAATATTTTTTGGATAGTTCATTATACATATACAGAAACATTACTAATTTGTGGATGTTGATTTTATATCCTGCAACACTGATAAATTTGTTTGAGTTCTAACAGCTTTATGGTGGAGTCTTTAGAATTTCTATACCTAAGATTACGTCTTTAGCAGATAGTCTCTATTTGCTACTTCTCTATTTTGTCTATTCTTCATTTCCTGTTTCACTTCTTCATTTTCTATTAGGTAGTTCTTTTGTTTCTTTCTCTTACCTAACTGCTATGGCTAGGACTTCATACTGTGTTGAAAGGAAGTCGTCAAATTTGACATTCTTGTCTTGTCCCTGATCTTAAAGGAACAGCTTTCAAGTTTTCACCATTGAGTGTGATGTTAGGTTTATCATGCATAGCTTTTATTGTGTTGAGATACATTCCTTCTATACTTCGTCTATTAGTTTTTACTATGAAAGAGTGTTGAATTTTGTCAAATGCTTTTTTCACATTTTTGGGGGATGATCATTTGGTTTTTGTTCTTTGTTCAGTTATTGTGCTGTATCAGATTTATTGATTTGCATTACGTTGAACCATACTTGTATCCCAAGGATAAATCCCACTTAATCATGGTAAGTGATTATTTTAATGTGTTGTTAAATTCAGTTTTCTAATATTTTATTGAGGATTTTTGCATCTTTATTCATCTGCAATATTAGCCTGTAATTTTTTCTTTTGTAGTATCTTTGTCTGACTTTGATACTGTGGTAATGCTGGCCTTATAAAAGAAAATTACAAGTATTCCCTCCACTTCAGTTTTTCTGACAGGGTTTGAGAAGAAATGTAACTAGTTCTTCTTTATTATTTTTATTTATTTATTTATTTTCAAGACGGTGTCTTGCTCTGTCACCCAGGCTGGAGTGTAGTACTGCGATCTTGGCTCACTGCAACCTCTGCCTCCTGGGTTCAAGCAATTCTCCTGCCTCAGCCTCCTGAGTAACTGGGATTACAGGCACGTGCCACCATGCCCAGATAATTTTTGTATTTTTAGTAGAGATGGAGTTTCGGCATGTTGACCAGACTGATCTCGAACTCCTGACCTTATGATCTGCCCACCTCAGCGTCCCAAAGGGCTGGGATTACAGGCGTGAGCCACCGCACCCAGACTAGTTCTTCTTTAAATGTTTAGTAGATTGTTGAAGACTAATTCCTCAAAGACTTAGAAGCAGAAATAACAGTTGTCCCAGCAATCCCAGTACTGGGTATATAGCCAGGAATATAAATGATTCTATTTTAAAGATATGTGTATGTTCATTGCAGCACTATTTACAATAGCAAAGTCATGGAATCAACCTAAACGCCCATCAATGATAGACTGGATAAAGAAAATATGGTACATTTATACCATGGAATACTATGCAGCCATAACAAAGAACAAGATCATGTCCTTTGCAGGGACATGAATGGACTTGGAAGCCATTATTCTTAGCAAACACGCAAGAACAGAAAACCAAACACCACATGTTCTGTCTTATAAGCGAGAGCTGATTGATGAGAACACATGGACACACAGTGGGAAACAACACACTTTGGGCAACTGTGGGGAGTCGGGCAAGGGAGAACATCAGGAAGAATAGCTAGTGGATATTGGGCTTAATACCTGGGTAATGGGATGATATATGTAGCAAACCACCATGGCACACGTTTACCTATGTAACAAACCTGCACATCCTGGATGTGACTCCAGAACTTTAAATAAAAGTTGAAAGAAAAAAAAAAAAAAGAGAAGAAAATAAATGTTTGCTGGAATTCAGTGGTGAAGCCATCTGGTCCTGGGCTTTTCCTTGATGGGAGAATTTTGAATATCGATTCAATCTCCTTCCTTGTTTTTGGTCTCTTCAGAATTTCTGTTGCTTCATAATTCAATCTTGGCAGGTTATATGTGTCTAGGAATTTATCCATTTATTCTAGATTGTCCAATTTGTTGACATATAATAGTTCGTAGTAGTTTCTTATGGTCCTTTGAATTTCTGTGGTATCAATTGTAATGCCATCTATTTTTTATTTTATTTATTTGAGTGTTCTTTTTTCTTCATTAATCTAAGAGTTTATTGATTTTGTATTTTCAAAAAGCTAGATCTTAGTTTTGTTAATTTTTTGTAATTTTTTACTGGTCTCTGTTTCATTTATTTCTGCTCTGAACTTTGTTATTTCCTTTCTTCTGCTAACTTTGGGCTTTGTTTGTTCCTTTTCCTAGTTCTCTAAGGTGTAACATTATATTGTTTATTTGAGATATTTCTTCTTTTCTGACATAGGCATTTATTGCTATAAATTTCTCTCTTTTGCCACATTCCATAAGTTTTCCTATGTTGTGTTTCTGACTGCTAATTCTTTATGCTCTCACAGAGTGGATACTAATAGATAAATATCATTGCTACTTATTCTTGTCCAAAAAACTGAAAATATGTGGAGAGGCTTTGGATAACCACTTGGTAACAGAGAATGAGAGTGGGGAATTGTTCCTGAGAAGCAACTGCCTAGGCAAGAATTATATATTTCTTAGCTCCTTGGAATCTAGAGAGACCTCATTTCTTATTTACACCAGTGGAATAGGTATAGAAATGATGAGTAACACTTACCAGCCAAAGTGATCAAAAATCAGGTGTTGTTTTCCTGTGGTTTATTCCCTGATCCATCAGCTAAATGGAGAAGACTCTAAGATTTTTGACAAGGTAGAACCATAAGATGGAAAGAGTCTGGGTCCACATAGAGGATGATCTAATCTGGAATACCTGATTTTGATTTGAATGTGAGCAAAAATACATGATGTCACTGTGATCATTGAAATGGATGTCCCCAGATCTCCTCAGCCATATATTTATACATAATCTCTTGGTTATTCCTATAGACAACTTGGTCTAATCAATTATGTGTTGACTGTTAATGGTTTTCAAAAATAAATTTATTTTTAAGTTTGAGGTGTTTTTAATTAATATATAATTATACAAAAGTTTTTTTATAAATACTTTTTTATTTATAAAAAGGTGAGCAAGTATAAATCTGCTTACTTTTGAAATTTGTGGGATATGTACCATAAAAACATTAAGATACATGTAAATATCTTGGAAGGTAGAAAATGGGAATTTTACACGAAAAATTAGAAAATCAGCTGTTATGCGTTATAACATTGACTAAAGGTATTTTTATTAGGAAATAAGTTTTAAAGCTTGAAAATGTATTTATGGTAGTTCACAAAAAGTATGTCAAGATATGTACATATGTGGCACAAAGACTGCTTTTCTCAGAACACTTTTTAAACAAAATATTTGATTCTCATAGGGCCTGTATATCTGTTTTACACCTAAATAAACAAGAACTGTGAATAAATATTGCCCTGCTCTGAAACAGAAGTCTAAGGCTGAAAGCATATCCCTCATTGATTTGTAGGGGAGCTGTTATAGCATGTCAGTAAGAACAACCAAGTTACAAGGTCTAAGGGAGTAGTAATTCTGAAGTCTCTGTTCAAGGAAGCTAAAGCAGGAGAGAAAACATTAAGCAGGCTCCAGGGAAATGAGTGCCTGCATTATTGTGCTTAAAGCAAATGTCCACATTTTAGAGTGTTCTGAACCCATCAGTTCAAATTGTAATTGCTAAGATAAATTAGTGGTCTTCAAACTATGCCCAAGTGATGCCACCAGGACTGCAGTGTTACCTCTTACCCTCACACCAGGCATTTGATGTTGTTCCGTGATTATCCATGAATCCAAGCAAACATTGGCCCAGTTAGCACCTTTATGTGAAACAAACAAACAAAAAAAGATTTCTTCCAAGGATGAATGTAGCTCAATGAGTAATGTCTTCACTTAGAGCAACTGGGCTAGAAATTTACCATCATACTGAGAGGTCTTGCACTAGTAAGCAATCTTGATTATGAGTCTAGGTTGATTTCTCAGACATATCAATCAATCTTATAATTCTGGTTACCAATATGTGCCACCTTTGTAGGCTAGAGACTTATTTCTGAGAACATTAATCCCAGGGTCTCTTGTTTTCCCTTCACCTGCCCCTTGCTCAAGTGTAAGCATATCTTACTCTTGTATTCTAGGATTGCTGTTCCTATTTAGATAGCCTTGTCTGTATGATGTGCTTATTCATAATATTGAGATCCAATTCATGTACAAAGAAGACAATCTGTGATGGGAACACATAATTCTAATTTTAAAAATCTAATTACTAGATTTCTACATTTAAAAAATGAAAAGGCCGATACATTACCCACTTCTAGAATCAAAAGAGAATGTTACCCTTCAGTGCATCTTAGAGCAGGCCTGTATACTAAGGCAATCATCATTTCAAACTATATAAGAAACTGATGTTGCTTCTGTGTCTCTTGATCTCATTATTTGATTTTAATACCACCCTATTGCATTTCTGCATTCATCAGATTCTATCTAACAAGGCAGACTTTAAGAAAACCTATGAATCTCATATTGCAACCAGGCACAAGCACACAAGACAGAAGATAAGAGTTAACTTTTCAAAAGTAATTACATGCATTCAAATATAGCAAATTAAAAAATTCTACCTAATAATATTTTTTACTGGTTAAAAATGTTTACATTGGTATAAAATATAGAAAATGATTTTTTTTTAAAGGCCACAGAAACAAAAAGTAGTTTTTGTCATTTTCATTGCCGACACCAGATTACACTCTCCTTTTACTTTTCTGGCTTACCTGTTGCTGTTTTAGGAGAGACCAGATGCAAAGAGCTGGGACAGGCTTTAGTAACAACCATATTTCAGTGAGGTTATGCTGCAATAATGTTGTATAACTACTATCAACTGAAGTTTTAGTCCCATTAAAATTCATATAATAATTTGGGGATAAGTCCTTTACATAAACAATTTAGGTTGAATGAGGTCATAAGGATGGAGCCTTGATTCAGTAGGTTCATATCTTTATGAGAAAAGAGACCAGAAGGCTAACACTTGCTCTCTCTCTCCCTGTGATGGGAAGACACGGCGAGAAGACAGCCCTCTGCAAGCCAGAAAGAGAGACTACACCAGGAACCAAACCCTTTTAGAAACTTTCTCTTGGACTTTTCTACCTCGAAAAGTATGAGAAAACAAATATTTGTGGTTTAAGCCACCAACTCGGTGGTATTTTGTTATGGCAACCTAAATGGACTAAGACGGTAACAACCAACCACAGAATCTCAGCTTATTGCTATAAAAATATTTTGTTCTCATTCACAAGTCTGTGATTTCTTGTGGCATTAATGTTTTAGGCTAAATATCAGGTTTAGGTCTTTCTTTTGGTCTGATGGAGTTGCAGCTCCCAGGATCATGCATTTCTCATGGATGGCAGTAAGAGTGCAAGCAGACAAATCAAGCACCACAAAATTCTCCTTGGATTTGACTAGATCATGTCTACTCACATTCTATTGGTGAAAGAAAGTGATGCCATCTTCAATGTCGACACGGCAGGGAAGTATATTCCTCCAGGAAGAATGCATGTGGGAGTAGTGAATATTTGCAGAACAATAACACTGTCTGCCTCACTAGTTAACAACCTAGATCAGATACTTTTTAATAGTTCCTGGCCCCTTAAAATATCAGAAGGTGTGGTCTGGGGAGACAAATTTATGTCTCCTCTACCCCAAATTTTATTGGATTTTGGCCGTGGAACACTGCAGTAGATGAATGTTGATTTTTCTACAAGATAATTGGCTAGAAAAGTGTATTTGAAGTTTGTCGCCTATTTATCAAATATATTTCCTATTAGAAAGAGGTGTTTTGTAGAGATCCAATCACTTTAGCTAAAGTTAACAAAATACACATCTTTAAATGTATAGTTAATATCACTGTTTAACATTAATAAGTTAAATAAATCACACATATCTGACAAAATTAATTGACATTAACTTCTCTACCTTATGGCATATGGAGACACTGATCTCTCACATTTTAAAAATTTCATAATTTTTCAGTAAATTTTTAATTCCAAGCCATGTCACATTTGAGAAGAAAAAATATGTTATTTATCACCTTATCACTCTCAGAACATACATTCTCACACACATATACTCAGACACACACAGACCTGTTACGTCGTATACAGTGCCAAGAATGTAAGCTGATTCCATTTTGGCTAAATATAACCACCTTTTAAAAACTAAAGAGTCTATTTTCCATCAATTTAGCAGTTAAAGAGAATTTATATTTACTTGTTTGCTTGTTTATTATGGTTATAGAAGCTAATGCTATTGAAGAAATAATAATCAAGCTTACTTTAAAACTGGCTGAGTTACAGGTTTGATTCCCTCCTTCACATTTTGTGAAAGCACAGGAGGAAGGTCAGTGCCCTTCCTAACCAGAATGCCATTTCTAGACTAACATGAGAATTGCAAGAGAAGCATGGCCAATAGTCAAGCACCACATAGTGGTAAGAAAATTCTAAAATAAGGAATAGCCAGGGTTTGCTACTAGTGAACATCACACAGTGGGGAGGATGTAAATATGTGTCAGTATTAGGCCCCAGAAAGATGTATTTGGTTCTTAATTCACAAGCAAATGTGTGCCCCTCTCATCAGTTTTGGTTCATGAAGCTTCTAATCAAGCAATTTATCTGGTTCATTTCTCATATGCCCTCATCAATTGAAGTGCAAAGTCTACTCAACAGCCAGAAAAGATGAGGTCAGCCTTGAAAATAAGTGTTGGCCCATTTGCCCAAGCCCGAAAGAAACCACTGGGTGACAAATGAGATCAGCCTCTTTTGGACTAGTCTCTACAGTGCCACAGCAATATTTGAAAGGTGAAAATTACAGTGAAGCAAATTCATTTGGCACCATTTAGAGCCCTACCTCTACCACCCAATGATAAAGTTGGTTGACAAGTTCATTTTTTTCCTGAATTCTTTCTTACATATTTGTCTTTACCATTAATCTTGTATAGTTATTACTATTAGGATCCTATAGTCTGCTTTAACCTGTGTGTGAATATCATAATTTCCCCCTTGAGACTTAAATCAAAGAGTGAAAGTGTTCAATATTTCCTTTAGAATTTACTTTCAGTGATGGAATAAGGGAAAATTTTACCTAGGTATACAGGGCAGAATGTTGTATTACATACATTCTGAAGAAAAGCAGAGCATCAGGACAAGAAATTTGAAGTCACAGGTAATGTCTCTACATGTGCATTCAAATCAGATGCCTATGAAAGATGCCATGGCCCTGTTTTGCCAGAAGGCTTGGTTAAAGGATTAAACATGGAGTGAGTTAGTATTAGCTAGTACATGCAAATGTGCGAGAATGAATCAGTGACCAGCTCTTCATTCGTACCCAATGTGATGACACAGAAGATTCCATCTCAGTTATCAAGACAGAAAAGGAAAAAAAAAATCCACAGTTTATTTCCCTTACAGAGGTCTCTGCTATAGTGAGAGTGTGTTACTCTCACTCATCTAACTATTTATAAGCAACGAACTCCAAATCAAATTCAGTCCCTACATGATTGAAAAAGTTATGCTTACAGGTAGGTCAGAAAACAATGAACACATTGTTAGAAATGACAGACCCTCCTGGTTCTTAGCTACAGAATGGGTGCTATCACCTAACTGGCCCAGGCGAGATCTGGAGCAGTGCTTCATTTGCCTCTTTATATCACATCGTGATGAAAACTGTCACAATGTGCCTCTTTAGGCACTGAGCAATCTGTGATTTATCAAAGTGCCATCTTGCTGATGAACTGAAAAACAAAACCTGTCTCATCAACAACCGGAGCATTTTACATTACAAACGTAGTCTACAATAGCCTCCAAAATTAATCTTCCAACATGGTTTTCTCAAAGGAAATAAAAATAGAGAATATTTTTCATAGAATTTCCTAGTTGGTACTCAGTGCTTTCAAGTTTTTAAAGTCTATCTCATTTAAACAAGTTTAACTCTTTCATCCCCAATTTTTCAGAACTTCAAGTCCAATTTCATTTGTGAGATATCTTGCACCCATCCCCAGATGCCTGCCTGCAGCCTGGGGGACATCAGGAGTCCACTCCCACTCAGAAATAGGGATCTCAACACCTCTGTGTCTGATTATGTAATCTGTGACCCAGGTTGAGTTCCTGGGATCTGGGAAACCTGGCAAGCTAAAGGGTGTGCAACATCATTGCTTTTGAGTTGCTAAGTCTGGCATAAGGGAGGGAAAGCAGAAACAGTAGGAGCAGGAGATGTCCAAACAAAAACCTCAGACTCCCCAAAACAATTGTGATTCTGAAGGACTAGAATTCATTGAGATTCGAGGTAAAATTGCAAGAGAGAGTACAAAAGTTTGAAGGGGATGATGGGAATGGAGGCTAGAGCCATTCCTACCCCTAAATATAGGATAATTATCTTTGATTTGGGAGAAAATATTTAATTATAAAGGCTGCATAGAGGTAAAGTATTAGTCTACTGATAACATTTAAAATGTGGACTCACATGATCTTGTTTGCAAAGTGTATTCAGCAAGTACTTCTAACTCAAAAACCTTTGCTTTTCTTCCATTAAAATATCTCTGTGGCAGAGGGGCATCAACGGGCCGCCCCAAGGAAAATTTAACTGGACTTACTTGTTTTATCAAACACACACATCCAAAAGTTTTATCATATGTCATAGCATATTTGCCAGTTTTTGTTTTCATATAAAAATATAGTTTCAGGCCGGGTGCGGTGGCTCACACCTGCAATCCCAGCCCTTTGGGAGGCCAAGGTGGGTGGATCACCTGAGGTCAGGAGTTTGCGACCAGCCTGGCCAGTGAAACACCGTCTCTACTAAAAATACAAAAATTAGATGGGCATGGTGGCACCTGTAATCCCAGCTACTCGAGAGGCTGAGGCAGGAGAACCACTTAAACCTGTGAGGCGGAGGTTGCAGTGAGCTGAAATTGCACCATTGCACTCCAACTTGGGTGACACAGCAAGACTCCATCTCAAAAAAAAAAATATATATATATATAGAGAGAGAGAGAGAGTATATATATTTTTATATATAGTTTCAATTAGATGATACAAGCTCCATGACATAAGAGACTGTACTTATCTTATTTATCACTATATCCCACAACCCTACTGTAGCACAAAGCACACATCCTTAGTAAATATTTGCTGCATTTATATTGAGACTTTTGGAAGATGAAGAATTATACTGTGGTTTCTCATACATACTCCCTGGAACACTAATATCACCTTCTGATGGTAAAAAGCACATAACAAGACATGTCCATGGTTAGAATAATTTCTGATGGTTAGGCATTACAGAAGGCAACCGTTTAAGTTTTCAAAAAACAAGGCAGCTTTCTGGATCTGTAGTTTCAGTAGTGTCGTGAGTTAGGGACTCAGGTGGCAATTGCTCACATGATGGGCAGCAGCACTTGTTCTAAAGCAAGATGTTGTCACTTGTGTTTGTAGAATGGGTCTTCATGTATACTGGACTGCCTGTATATAGTTTTGCCAGAGTTTACTTTTTTATACTAAGTCATAAGTCCTCAGGTACTTAAATGGAAAGACACTCTCACACATGCAGACTGAGGTCATGCATTGGAGTTGCCTCAGTGATATGCCCTCATGAAGGAACAGTACACCCAGGCAGCTGCCGGCATCCACATGTCTGTTTCCACCCCAAGGTGGAAACAGATTTGAAATTGACAGGCCAAGGCATAAAGACAAGAGTGCTTTTATTGACTATGTTTTTATTCGGAAATTCTAGCAAAGAATCTAAGTGAGAGAACTTTACTTTTCATAGAAAAGTGAAAGTCGTTATCACCTACTTGGATTGGGATGAAGTCTGTATTTTTTTTTTTTTTTTTTTTTTTTTTTTTACCTGGATGATTTCAGTCTTTCATGAAGCATGTTGCTGTAGCTGATTGCCAGGGGTACCCGTGAACTTTCTCTGTGGAGTCACCATGCATGTGTTGCTGAAACGGCTTCTATAGAACACCACCAATAAATTATTTCAAAGCTGATCCAGAAGGCAAGTCTATGTTATCCTCGCAGTAAGGCTACGAGGTAGATAATGTTGTTATTCTTTATCTGATAGACAGACATGAACCTGAGGTGAGGGATAATTTTATACCTTGCCCAAGGTTATCCAGATGATGCTAGGACTCTAACCTAAACAGTCAGACTGCAGAAGCTGAACTCTTAACTGCTCCAAGACCATCTTTCCATGTCTCATAACTGAAAATAAAGTTCTTTGCTATAAGTTTACAATGCTCTTTGGAAAACTAAATCCGTTGTCAGATTTGCTTACTGTCTTCAAAGGCAGTGTTAGCCTCCTAAGACCATACCCCTCAATTACAACCTTTATTTGTAACTGCACCATTTTGTTCTAGCTTTTGTAACCATATCATTTTCTTGTTTTTATTACTTCAGGTTTTATTGTACTGGTAAATAGTACTGAAATTAAATATTCATTAATATCCTGAAATAAATATCACTGAATGAGAATGGAATGGTACATTGAGCTATTCATTGTCTTAGAGTGGAATGTTAAAAGCCATTAAAGGGATTTCTTTAGCGGGATTTTTAAAGCGATAGCTTCACTTAGAGTGGATTATTCTATTCTATTTTATTTTTAAATGATTAGTTTTTATGCCTCCTTTCATCCTCATCTGTCCTCACAGTTTCAGTTCTGATTGGGACCAAGCGGTCTCATCTTCAATAGTAGATGCAAAAATGTCAGCCATATGGGGGTGAGTACTTGGTGTTCATGACACGTATGTATCAAATGACAGGATATCAGGATTAGAATCTCCTACAAAAAGAAGCTGTATTTTTTTTCTTTCCTTCTGCTGAAGTCAATTTTATTTCCACATATAATTACAGGTTGGGTTTTTTAACTTTGTATATAAATAATTGAAACATACTGTATTTTCTTCTTTATAAACCAAGTGGTAAGCCTTCTTAAGTACCACTGAGATTCAGCTTCCAAAATAAGATTGCCATGTCATTTTTCTGATTTGTCAAAGCTACTCTGAAATAATTTCATAAAGCCTATTAAAATTAAAGTAACCCCTAAAGTAAAACATGCCATTTTTTTTCTCTAGCAAAACTTTCTGGCAACAAAGGGTAGTCACCAGTGCTCATAATTTTCTTCTTTATTTTTGTATGTTTTTCTTGCAAATGCAATACAAAAGTTAAATAAATTATAATGCTTCCATATGCATATTAACCTATATTTTCAAATCATTTTTGCTTATTGCATTCTTAAAACAAGCCTGCCTGGTGATAGTGGTTCTCAAGCCAGAGCATGCATCAGACTCAGCTGAAAAGCTTAGTAAAGCACCAATTTCTGAATCCACCTTCCACAACTGCCTCCCTCCATAATTTCTGACTGTGAATATACAGGGTGAGGCCAAAGTTTCTAGCAAGAAATTCCCAGGTGATGCTGATTGATATTCCAGGTTTGGGAAAAAGACTTTGAAAACCACTACTGTAGAACGGAAGCAGGGAGAGGGGGGTGGGTCTCAAACATTTTCTATAAAGGACCAAATAGTAAATAATTTAGACTTTGTGGGACATATGGTCTCTGTGGCAAGCAGTTGCTCAACTCTGCATTTGTAACTTGAAAGCAGCCATAGACAATAGATAAACAAATGAGCATGGTTGTGTTCCAAGAAAGCTTTATTTATGGACATTAAAATTCGAATTGCACATAATTTTTACAGAATACAACATATTCATTTTTAAATCATTTTTTAAATGTAAAAAACATTCTTAACTGGCAGGTCCTAGTGTAGTTTGCCAACACTGGACTTAGAAGGAGAGAAAACAGAACCTTCAGTAGTAAAATTTATGGTAAATGCCAAATAAGGGCCTCACACACACACACACACAAAAAAACAAAAACAAAAAGGGATAACAATCTTAATTTACCTCTGGGAAACTCATTTTTACTGCAAAAAGAACAAATTGGAAGTTCCAGAGTCACTGTGATTGCTCCAAAGAATAGTTTTGCCAGTTAATGGATTGGATCATTTATCATTATTCAGGTTTTTAGGACCCTGCAAATAATAGAATCTGAGACTACTTCTTAGATTGGTAAACCAGTCTTCAAATTTATATGATCAAGTCATATAAAATAAGAATGATTCCTTTTAAAAGGTCTAATCTCATAGTCGTAATGTATTAACTTAATATTCCAATTTGGTGGTAAAGTGTATCTATATACACACATTGGGTTCAAGAATTTCAAAATCTGTCCATTTTTAAGAATCAATCAGAAAATGTTTTTTAAAAGCCAAGTCAAATGTTTTTGGGTGACCTTATTATCACCGGAGCTGCTCCACGTGTGTTTAGTTATAGTCATTCTAAAGGCCACCTGGGGTTAGTGAGCACTGGTAGAAATGGCCCACCTATTTACAAACTATGTTTCCTAAATTACCTTTCTATGTCTGAGGGGCATTTTTATTGGTAAAAATGTCATGTTACTTGCCAAATATATTTCTGACCCCTTATAAATGACAATTATTATTATTTTTACTTATGTCAGAAATAGTCTCTAAGGCTGGCCTCTCATAGAAATAATCAAATATTTTTGGAACTTCAGGCACATCTTCATTTAATCATGTAGATATTGAATGCAATAATCTCTACGGTCCCTTCGAGCTGTGAGATAAATTAGTTGTGAGGATCTGTTCATGGTGACTATAAGCCCTGACCAAAAAAAAGAAAAACAGCAACAACAAAATCCTGTTACAGTGGTGCTCAAATTTTAATGTACATAAGAATCACCTGGGGTCTTTATTAAAAGCCAGATTCCTGAGTCTCACATCAGATACCCTAACTGAAGAAGTCTAGGACCCCAAATTTTGCATTTAAAATGATACCCCATGTAATTTTGACATATCTGGCCCATAAATCACACTTTGAGAAACACTGACTTACTACAACCAAATATGTAATTAAGCTTGACAGTAGAATTAAATTTTAAAAAATAATAATGAATTTACTTTTAGCCATGCACAGCAGTGGTTTAATACAGCTACTAATGAATAAACAATGTAAATCATAGAATTCTACAGGCATGATATTCTAGATCACTTCTGTTCAGCATGAGAAATTATCACAGTGGAAAATGTGTATCAAAACCCCTCTTGAAGTCACATTTGTGGTCTGATGTCACTGAACACTCAAAAGTGTAGTTTTCACAAGGAGAGACTGTTGAGTGGGTGGAGTGGACAAAGAAGTAGTTAGGTGAAAGCACCATCAGGCACTTGTTTCCCGTTCTTCATGAAGGACATCTTCAGTTAGGGTGTTTTTCCTTGGGTTGCATTGGTTGATGATACATGCCTATGTTAGTTACCTTTCCTTAGCTGTGATTTGATTGTTGCAAGTTTTCATTGTCAGGTATCTTTTGCCTGAGGGAATCATAGGTACCAGAACATCCTATGAATTTGAACAAGGAAAAAGGCCATGACCATAGTCCCAATCTCTGACCAAGATCCAGTTCTGTTCTATTGTGCTCCCTCCTTGCTTCTACACAGGACAAAGCCAGCTCACTCCATGTAGCCCAGCTTAGACATGAGGACAATTTTATCTTTACCGTATTTCCTTCTTAGATCCACTCCAAGGAAACAGATTCCTATTAATATTGGCCTAGCAGCTTTTTAAAATTGGGGTTGGGGGTGAGGAAGGGGTATGTTAGAGTTAGTTTATATCTTTTTATTCTTATATTTAACTTAGAAATTAAAGCTTTGTGATGACCATGTATTCTCAACTAATACAAAAGTATCTCATAGTATATATTCTAAATTAAAAGCACACTCAATATCTAAACCTAAAGATATACAATATACTTTTCTTTTTTTTCCCCCTAAGGAGAATCATTATAAGCAATAATCAAGGGAAATTTTCTGTACACAGCTTGAACCTGCTGTCAAATACTCATCTTTCTAGTGGCAGTGGTCCCAAAGATAAATTTAGGAAACTTCTATTAATATTAATAGTACATATAAATTGTCTGGTTTAGTTAAGTTGCATGTTAAATAAATAAGAAAATGATTCACAGTGGCCAAGATAGATTTTGCTGCCTAGCAACACGTACTTAGATTCTTAAGGAAAGACAGTATATAAGCCACAGTTTTAACCTAATTGCACTAGTGTATATTCTGGAATTTAAGCTATTAGGCCTATGATTTTCAATGACATTAAATTGTGCAAATCACAACTATCCCCTTTACTTTACTGATATTTGTTTAAAAGTTGCTAATTAAAATTTCAGAATATCTTTAAACTCATACATTTCCCAAGTGGTGAGGTGATGCAGTTAGACTAAAACATGATATAAATACTTTTAAGATGCAATTAAAATATTTTCTCATAATTTTAATAGCAATATTGCTTTTGCAGTATAGCAAATTGCCATTAAAGATTTTTGTTTGTTTGTTTTTTGGGCTTTTTGTTTGTTTGTGTTTGTTTTTTGTTTGTTTGTTTTTTGACAGAGTCTCGCTCTGTCACCTAGGTTGGAGTGCAATGGTGCCATCTCAGGTCACTACAACCTCCACCTCCCAGGTTCAAGTGATTCTTGTGCTTCAACCACCGGAGTAGCTGGGATTACAGGCGTGTGCCACCACGCCCTGCTAATTTTTGTATTTTTTAGTAGAGACGGCGTTTCACTGTGTTAGCCGGGATGGTCTCGACCTCCTGACCTCATGATCCACTCGCCTCAGCCTCCCAAATTGCTGGGATTACAGGTGTAAGTCACTGCACCGGGCCTAAAGAATGTTTTCAATCACTTCAATAAATCTTTAACTGATTTTGGATACCACTTAATGTTTCCAGTTGACATTAAAAAAAATGAACTATTTCAGATTTTATTGAAAGCTCTTTACTACATGTCAGCAGACAATTTTGGAACAGTTTCAAAAAGTGACAAATTGCAGTAAATCATCTCACAGCAGCTCAACACCACTATAGCCATTATGAGGTAGAATGCAGGGCCTTGTAAATGTCTGATCACATATCAACTCAGGGTTTTGTCACACAGCAGAAATAGCAAATACAGATCTGTCAGGGTGAGATGTTCCCTTTCCTAATACTTCACTTTGTTTAACTTTTGTAAATGTTGGCATACTATATGGATCTGTAATGAAAGAAGGGACTCCCTCCATTCGTTTATCAGACATGTGGCGGGGTTGCCAAGTTATCGCTGTAATAATAAAAAATTTGATCTTAGAAGAAGTGTGCCTCCATACACAGAACATCTGCTCCTAGAAGGGCGAAAAGTATCTAAACATCTCTGGATGAATGATCACATGAGAAAACCTCACAAAACATGTACTGAGATATTACATGTTAGAGGAAATCCTTTTTGCTCCATTGAGATCACTCGGCACAACTAGCCAAGTTAGTAGTTTTTATAATTGGTTTTGTTACTGTCCAAACTATAATGATTTTCTACCCAAGAACTGGCAGTATCGAGCCTTCCTCTCTCTGAGGATGGATGAGTCAATTGTTCAGTCAAAACGTGTGACAAAATTATTAGGCCAATTATTTTTTCATAACATACAATGTTTGTGAATGCCTGATGTACTAAACTCTTAATATTAAAGATATTTGAAGAGACCCATATTGTGATGATCTCCTGTGACTGTTAATTATGCCATTAAAAAACATTCACTCTTTAAAAAGTACTATGATTAACATCCACATTACCATAAATGATTTTCATCAATAATTTTAATTTAAAGGAGCTCCCTTTCAATGTGGGATCTTTACTTGGAAAAGATAATAGAAGGTGATGATGAGTCAAACATTTATTCAATATAATGTGGTTAACATGATTAAATAATTGTAGAAAATGGAGGCAGTGCTGGAGTGTGGAAGAAACATTGTAATAAGAGTCAAAATTGCTGAATTCTAACCACTGACTGACCAGCTGTGTG
Organism: Papio anubis; assembly: GCF_008728515.1. Classification (NCBI taxonomy): domain Eukaryota; kingdom Metazoa; phylum Chordata; class Mammalia; order Primates; family Cercopithecidae; genus Papio; species Papio anubis. The sequence continues at coordinate 38,197,499 of NC_044988.1, read as the reverse complement.
ACCTTAAGCAAGTCATTTCTTTTTCTATGTATCAAATACTTCAATTACAAAATGGGACAAATATTTTATAGATTCAGCATAAACATCAAATGAGATGGTTGCTCTGTCAGGGGACTCAGAGGTGAACAAACGGCGTGCTCCAATGAGGAATTTGGAAAGAATTGAATAAGCAGTCTATTCGCAAAGGGGAAAGGAGTAGAGAGACCAAGTGATAGTGAAATATTACCATTCAGATGGGTGAAGGGAGAGAATGGATACTGTAACACAGAGACAGAAAGCTTTGTGGAGAGAAAGGGTCATTCCCAGGAGCTCTGGCCTTCCTCTGAGGGATACAGCTAGGGTCTTTAGCAAGCATTCCCTCTCTCTGCTCCTACAGTGTGTTCCCTAGGGGTTGAACCCAACAGGAAGCCAGAAGACCAGGAAGCCCAACAATATGGCCCTATAGATTAATCTTCCAGGACACAGAGCCAGATGAATGAAAATAATGAACTGAGAGGAGCAAATGGAAATATACAGGACAGATGGGGTATGTGAAAATACTTTAAAAATAAAAACCACCAGAAAAATAGAATTAAATTACAGGAGTCAGAAATTCTGAATTCTTTCCTGTCCTCTGCTACTGTATAACTTCGGATACATGTAGCAGTTCCTTTTTATATCAAGTGATGTACAGGAGTTACAAACATCTCTAATTAAGCTTAAACATGCAATGAACACTATTCGAAGATATTAAAATACAAAGGGCAATTTAAAGAAAGCCAGGTGCACATAAGTCCCTGCTAACTTTGGCAAAATTTCTAAGAACTGATTTCATCGCCAAAGGGGTAAATTAATTTTGAAGTTGCTGATGGCAACCACTTACCCATCACTGCATTGGTGCTAAGTTCAAAAAGTGATGAAGAAAACATATTTGTAAGAATAAAACTGCCAATTTCATTCTAAAACCTCAGTTAGAGAGACTGTAACTCACTGCTCATTGACCAACCTCTCCTGTCCCTTATGCCAGTCATCCTGGTGGTCCTGTGACTGGGCCCCTCAGGAGGGAGGCCTCAGAGTTCTCTGGAGATGGTGCCAGCACACCTGCTTGCTGCTCTTCTAGGGCTTCTATGGGCTTTGCCTCTATGGAGCTTAAATGATAATGAGCTTGCATTCAAAGAGCACCTGTCCACAACCCACACTTGTTTTGCAGAACTGCAGATGGTCCCTACAAGCACAAGGAACAGACTGGCACATTGAATTACTCAGTTTTATCAGCACCCAGTTTTAATTTCCTAATGGAGCTCCACGAAGATAATCACTATAAGGATGAATGTGTCTATGTAGCAGTCAAACCACATGCTTTGCAGGCATTATTATTGCTCTCTGATAGAAAGGGACATGAGAAAGCCCAAACTATTAATCTATGAATGATAAACTTCCATGATTCCCATGGCCCACCTTCATGCCCCAAGCATATATTCCAGAATAAATAGTTGCACTTTTCCAGAAACTTTGTTAATAACTATTATATAGAGCTATACGATAATATATGAATATGTTTATATTATTATGAGATATGAATATTTGTTTATATTAGATATATACCAGATAATATATTTATGTATAATATATAAATATATATTTATATCAGATTTTTTATGTGTGTTTGTGTGAAAGGGCTTCTTCATTCTTCATGATGTGCACTGTTTCCGGAGATTTGCTCTCAATTATGTAAAGAGGAAACGTGGGTGGCTGAGGAGAACGGTAAAATGTATTGAATTTATCCTTTTCTAGAACTACATTTTAATGTAGTGGAAAAATAATAAACTACTTTGTGCCTTATTATTTCCAGTGCTAGTAAGGTTATCTATAAAAGAGAAACTACCATTCTAAAGTGGTCAAGGTAGGGTAACCGCTATAACAAACTACCCCACAATTTCACTGGATTAAAACAACAAACCTTTCTTAATTACCTGTGTTATGGTCCAGTGCAAGTATCCAGGTGCTCTGTTCCATGAAATGACTCAGGAACCTAAGGTCTGCAATGCCTCAGGGGAATAATCTTCCCCTGAGGGGAGAGGAAGACAAAAGGAGAGGGAGGAGAGAGAAGAGGGGAGAGAGGGAAGCAAGCAGATGGAGAGACAGAGAGAGAGAGAGAGAAAGAGAGAGAGAGAGAGAGAGAGAGAGAATGAGAAGGAGAGGGGAGGGAAGGGGAGAGGAGGGGAGGAGAGAGAGAGAAAAAAGAAGAAGAGGAGGAGGAGGAAGAGGAGGAGGAGAGAGACAGAGACAGAGAAAAAAAATAGAAGTGGAATATTTACAGGATTTAAACACCAAGCATGAATTCCATATAGTTTTGTTTATGTGTCATTGGCACTCAATCATATGACCTAATCTAATTTCTAACCACAGGGGAAGTTGAGAAAGGTAGCCCAGCTACATTCCCTGGAAGAAAAAGAAATGGAGTTTTTAAAGATGTAGTCCTGTTTCTGTCACAGTGGCTTTCCAATTCCCAGGGTCTTGAAAGAGTCCAGAGTCCTGATTGTCATCTGAATGTTGCTATTGCTTGGACTGCTGAGCTTTTGAATCTAGGAGACCCTTAGATATTTTTCAAAGGTTATATCTGTCCTTCTTTAGTATTTCTCTCTATTTGATTTGGTGCTACACAAGAAGACAAGTACAAAAACATAGTGGGGATTTAAATGTGTGGGTAGGTACACGTATACCAAGGGTTAGCCAATACAGGAGAAAATAAGGTGGGGTGTATATAATCTATCAAGATAAAACACTGCGTTTAGTCATGCTGGACAGCCAAACAGGCCATTTTATTTATTTATTTATTTTTCCATACATGGATTTACACAGTCACTCAACTCCTGTGAAGGGACTTTTTCTTTAGTTCCTAATAGTAACTTCATTCGGGAAATGTTAGACTCTTCTTCAGTCTTACAAACTGCTCATTGACTTTGGTTTCCTGACTCTAAGAAATCTTTTTTTCAAGCAAAATAATCCATTCTCTTCATCAACAACAGCAGGAGGTATACATACAATTATACTAGATATTCCCACCATTTCCGTAATGAATGAAAATCATGGACAACCAGGGTACTAGGACTCTTCAAATTTATCCTTTCCATGTTTTTACACTAATTAGTCTGAATTATCAAATATGCATCTCCCTAAGTGTAGAATAGTTTAATCGCAACCTCATAGAAAGTCACTGTTGCCAGTACAGTGGTTCCCTCAGCCGTGGTTGCACTTTCTGCAGTTTCAGTTACCTGTGGTCAACCATGGTCTGAAAATACTAAATGGAAAATTACAATAGAAATAGACAACGCATAAGTTTTAAATTGCACCATTCTGAGAAGCATGATGAAAATCCTGTGCAGTCCCACTCCTTCCCACCCAGGACATGAATCCACCCTTTGTCCGGCCTATTTATACTTTCTAAGCTACCCGCTCCTGAGTCACTTAGTAGCCACCCTCGACTGTCACGGTATCACAGAGCATGTGTTCAAGTAACGTTTCTTTTACTTAATTGTTCTATTTTGTTACGCGTTATTGCTGTTAATCTCTTACTGTGCCTAACTTATAAATTAAACTCTATCATAGGGATGTAAGTACAGTTAAGTCTTCAGTTAATGTCATACATAGGTTATTGAAAACTGGGACTCTAACTGAAACAATTTATAAGAAAATCAAATTTTTCCCCTCATCAACATTATAAAGAAACTATTTTGAACTAAACGATGTTATTTGAGGACCTGCTGTATGTTGTTTCACTTAAAGTCACATTTCCAAGGACGTATGGATGTCATTAAGTGAGGACTTACTATTACAGACAAAAAACATAGTAAATATAGGGTTCAGAATGATCTGCATTTCCAGGTATTCACTAGGAGTCTCAGAATGTATCCTCCATGGATAAGGTGGAGGCAGTGGGTGGGGGGCAGGGGAGTTATGCATAGCTAGTAAGAATGGAAAATACCCAAATTTGGATTTGAGATTCTATCCTGGCTCTGCTATTTAGTGTCTATATGTTTTTAAGCACATAAATAAGTAAATATAATACCTTAATGAAGATTACTATAACTATTATTGTTATTATGCTACTATTTAATGCCTAAGGTAGTTATAATAACCAAATATAATATTAATTGTATAAAAACTGTAATTTTAGCCTAGAATGGTAGCATTATATTAACATAAAAGGGCCTAATTTGTTCATTTTTAAAGTACATAGTTATCAATGCTTATTAATGCCAAACATTATTCTAGATAAACAACTCTATGTTAAAATATAGAACTGTTTAATTTAGTTCCGTATTAAAATGTGTAGCATAAATTAAATTACTCCTCATAATATTCAATTTGTAAAATCAAGTTAAAGAATATACCTTAAAACTATGGTTATTCCCTCCCCACACAAATACAGATATCATCTTTCCTTGGCACAATGAACACACTATAATTCCAAAAAGTTGAGGCATTTATTACAAGTAAAAGGTATGGGTAAATGGTCACAAGTTACCTTTAAAATATTTACAAAGCATGTTTTGTGATATTTATGAATTTCCAGTAGAGCTATTCTAAAAGTAAGAACTTCCTCTGATTTAAGATATGTTGGACTTTTAGGTGCAAATAGTACTCAATAAAGATAATAAAAATTGTATGTAACAGTCATTGAGAACTTCTTTGTGTCAGGTACATAAGCTATTTCATGTTAGCTAAATAATTATACTTAACTCTCACCATATCTCAATATTATATCTCCCATTTGGGAGATGATAAAGCTAATGCAGATACTGTGTAATATAATTGTTTTTGCTATTTCTTTTTATAGTCAGATAAAATAGTCACATTTTGGAAAGTTTTTAAGCACAGTGTTTCCAGAAGAAAAAAAAAAGATTTCTTTGCCTTTGATTCAGCAGGTGTTATTCATCTGCTCTGGCCTATCATAGGAGAAACGTGTTGAGCTTTAGCATCAGTCAGATCTATGTAGTATCTCAGCTCTATCCCTTACCATCTTTGTCATTTTCAGCAAGTAACTAAATATCTCTGACCTGTTTTCTCAGTTACAAAATGAGGTAATAATACCTGATGCATTAATTCTTTTGAGGGAAGTCAAAACATTATATGATGAAAGCAATGCTTGGGAAATGGAAGATGATATTATTTAGACCTGCATTGGGGCTGGAAATAAAATAAATAAAGAACAACTTTATGCCCTGCTCTTTGTGGCTTGTGCAACCTCATGTGAAAAATGGATGCCCCAGGAATCCAGCTGTAATATACAACTGTCAGAGAAATACTTTTAACCAAAGTACAATGTGCTGTGAGAGTGTAGAAATGATTAATTCTGATTTGATTAACATTTTTGCTTCATACATTTGTTATAGTAAATAAACTAATTTGTTTAGAAAACCACACCAGTCCTTGTTCAACACATTTCACAAAGAAATTCATCCATGGTTTTAATATGCACCCTTGGTTATTCTATGGAGAGTTAAATAATAATTTTATAACTTTGGAGCTATTAAGAGGGGTGTTATATATCCATTCATTATTAGTTTCCTATATATTCAGACAGAAAAACTGAGGACAAAGTAAAGCTTCTTGTAAAAGTTTGCCAAGCAAGTTATTGGTAACTTTACAACTTCTCAAACCCAGATTTGATAACATCTACTCCATTAAGGTTTTCAAGACAGACCAAGAGAATGATACATTAAGGCAAAATTGTCACATCTGGTTTAAAACAGCATAGCTCAAGGAAGGTTATGCAGAAAATTTAAGGCTTAAATATAAATTATTGCAACAATAAAAATAAGAGTTCATGTATCAAAGCTGAAATGCAGCTATTGTAACATGAGAATCAATAATTCCTCTTCAATAGCAATTTTCCTTGCTTGATTCTGCATTCCAGAAACAGTGAAAACATTTTTCTGTGATTCCATTAGCAATAAATTACATCTTGAGCAAGTGAAATCATGTAAAGTGGGGCTTTTGTGATCGTTGAAAAAGCTGATGCTTTATAGTTAAAGACCAAACAATAAACAAGAAGAAAACATCACCTTTCTCTCACTGCACTGCCAGTGGAGACGTAGTTTATCCATGAGCAAGCCAGAGACAGAGTAAATCCCCTACCAAGTGGCAAACCTTAAAGGCAATCCCAAATGGGCATTTCACACGTTGAAAATATACAACTCCAATATTGATAATGTTTATTTTACTTCCAAAATTCTTCCATGGTTACATTTTGTTTTTACATTTATGTTAAATTTGTCATACAGACAAAGAACATAAGGATTGATGTTTTGATCGTTTTTCAAGAAATTCATCTGCAGGGGTAAATACATACAGGTAAACTGCTGCCCTCTTTGAAAATCTTAAACTACTACATGGAAACACTGAAGTTGAAAATTTTTAACTGTTGGACTATTTGTTTTACTAAAAGAGATTTAATTTTTGTAAAATTAAATCACTCTTCATTTCATGTATTATCATTTGACTTGCTAGTCTTTCTCTTTTTAACCCTTTTTTCTAGAATCTAAGTAGTGATTATATTTGAGGTGTTCCATTAATTGAGTTTTTTTACCACCTCTATCTACATTTATGAAAATGAATTCAGATGATGATTTTAAAGTGTTTGTATTTTGTTTAATGAGAACCTACAGCTTTTAAAAATTAACATATATAAGTAAATAATAAAGATAAAAATATTTTATAGAATGCTACCAACTCCTTATAATCAAGTAGTTAAGCCATGTTAATCTAAAAACAACCATGACTAAAAGAAGATGTTAATTAGAGACTTAAAAATCAAGTTGGAATGAAAATACTTGAGCTTCTAGTGCTTGCCATTTGTTTCTCCTAAATGTGAACATAAACTCCTTATCACAGTGAATTACCCTGTATTCAACATTTGATGAAGTTGTAAAAGCTGAGAATGCACCTTTTTATACCTCGATGGTACGTTACAAGGTTGAGATGTTTCATTAGCAAAAGACATATGTTGTTCTCTCAAATTACTATGTATGTGTGTTGCATGTGTGTATGTGCATGAACACATGTGCATATAAGATGATTTCAATGAAAAAATACAATTTTATTATCATTAATATTTAAATGGTTGTCATAAGCTAACGAGCTTATTTGAAAATGGTTACTTGACCTTTGAAGAACAAGAAGGATGACAGAAAACTGTGGGGTTTTCTTCAAGCTGAATATTTCTAGTTGTGACCAGGTGTAGCTGCTATTCTATCTATATTAAAAAGCATGTAATAAAATAAATTCTTACAATATAACATTAATAGCCAAAGTTGTAACATAGGATATATGTTCACAATATTTTGACCCAAATAATCCTGCATAAAGTGAGTTCAGTATTGGATTAACGAATTAGTAAGCATTTCCTTAGTAATTAGCTTCAGATCCAGTATTTTCCCTCTTTAGTGTCTCCTATCACACTTAGCCACCTTCTGAGAATGTACCAGAAAGCAGTGAAAGCCATTTTCTTTCTCTCTAGCTCTAACTCTTGCAATGGGAATTAGTCAACAGCAATGTGAAGAAGTCCTGGTGGCAGCCATTGCAGGGAAAATGATCTCATTATTGTCAATCCTTTAAACTCTGTGTATACACACATCGATTTGGGCTGTTTTATTCAAAAAATTCAATCCAGAACTAGAGAAGTTAAATGTTTCTCTGAACTAAAAGATTACATAGGAAGCAATAAATCAAGAGATATTTAATGTATTTTTCTACTATGTACAAAGTATTGTACTAGGTGCCAGAGGAATTGTTTGAAGTCTAAAATCTTCTCAGTCGAAAGCATAAAATCAGAGTGGAAAGACATGAGTCCTCTCTCAGTTGTACAAATTGAGGCAAAATATGATACCTCTTTAAACTTAGTTAAGTTATAGTTCCAAACACAATTACTATCCTTAACCTCAAGGAATTTATGATCTCATTAACATAGACATGTGATCTCAAATTAATGTAATTCAACGTAAAGCATAACAAAGCCCATATGAGTACATCACAGTGTCATTGCACAGAAAGGGCCTATAATCCTTGATTATATGGTGGAAACGTTCCTTACCTCTATCTGCTAAGATTACATCCTGTGATATAACTACTGATTTTTATGTGCCATCTCTAAAATTACTGAACACCTTCAATGTACCTGGCAGTGTTTTAAGGGCTGGGTATAAAAGGTGAAAATACACACACACACAAGCCTGCACCCCAAATACCAGATTTCAAGGAGCATATTGTTTCTTGGTAGGAATCATGCAATAAAGAAATAAGAGAGTAAAACACACAGCAAGTCAGATGATGAAAAGTGCTATGAAGACAAAATAGCCAGAGGAAGCCATGGGTGTCCTGGGAGGAGAAAGGGAGAGTTTTCACTGGGCCTTATGGGCATTTCAAATACCTAAAATTTACTCTCGATAATTAGGAAAATAACTGAGTTTTGTGTGGAAAGAGATGTGGTATCAGTTTAAAATTATCAATTTGGCTAGGTGAGAATCAGAGAGACCTGTTTGGAGGCTATTGCTGTATTTCAGTTTAGCAAGTGAGACCAAGTGGAGATGTGAGAAGTTAAAGCCGACAGAATTGCTGATAGATTAACAGATGTGAATAGAGGAAAAGAGTTAAGAATGATTCTATATGAACTATTAGAAACTGCAGGTGCCAAAGACTGCAGGAGTAGCAGGTTTGGGGATGGAGATAAGGTATGGAATTTCACAAATGGTAAGTCTGAGAGATCTATTAGAGTATAGAAGTCTTGCTCAAGCTGTATAGAGCCTTATCCATTTCCCTTTCAGCGCTGTTGTGTTCTGGGTAAATTGGGACTGTGTTGACGCCCTTATGAGGAAATGGGAGCCTTTCTCATTCTACATGTGCACAGGCAGCTCATCCCCTGTTCCCTAAAGCCCTGTGCTGTTTCTACTGATAAAAAACAATTGAAAACTCTGTGTGCAGCATCCTTACACACTCAGTGGCCATACTTGACTGTGACTGTTCAGTAACTGAACAATAGTTCTTTCATATTCCAGTGTGATCCAATAGTGATTTTGACATAGTACTCACATCTCAAATCCCTACGTATCCGTGTCTTCAAAAGTGAGTTTTCTTATAACAACTCATTTAAAAAGTTTCCCCTGCCATGCACACATTACTTTGTTTATGAAATATTTCTAGAAATTCCCTTTTGCTTTCTTTCAGTGTATACACTCTAATTCTTAATTTCTTAAAATGAATTGACCATCCTATATTAAATGGATACTGAATCCATATTATTCATTTGAAGATAATGTTGATTAATATTTAGAGAGCTCCAAGTTATGCAAAATAAATGTCCCCGGGGAGCAGGTTATTAAAATGAATTTTAGGAAACTTGCCAAGCCTGGACCATCATATGAATAACCTAGGAAGGAGTCTTTAAATATTCAGACAACATCACCATCTAACTGCCAGCCAACACCTGTCCTACCTCTGTGTAATTCTCTTTCAGTGGTTTTAGGATAGGCCCCGGAATCTGTATTTAACATGCATTCATTTGTTCTGATTAGCCAAATATAGAAACCACTAGAAAAAGAATTCCTTTATGTCTGTCAAAATAACCTTGATTGCGTGATATGAAATAGATCAGAAATAATAATATTAAAATATCATCTATTGAAATCAATACTCTTAGAGTAACTTAAAAAATGAAAAAAGAAAAACTATGTCTTTTGTTTCCTGTATTGGACTTTATCAGATATACAAGTGAATATAACTTAATAATATATATGCTCAGCATACATATTCTCAGCATCAATACATTCTCCTTCTTTTATATAGCATTTAATTATATATCACTCTTTGGTTAAAAAAAAAGTGAGTATTTAGCCTTATGTATTTTGCACGCAAGTATTAGTGTTGTGTAGTGCATTCATTCCCTACAGCATGGCAAGAAGATTTGGAATCTGCAACGTTGCCTACAGTTCATTTAATTATGATTGCATATTTGGTTAGGGACAAAGTAAATTGAATGAAGCATTAAAATCAAACATCCTTTTAATTAAATTAGAAAGAGACTGACTTCGTCTTGGATATTGTTTGTTTTTATTAATAGAATGAGAATACTATGTCTCCAAAGAAGGTGTCATAATTTCTTTGAAATAAAGATACTTTTTTCCAACTCCGTTGTCTACAAGCTTGAATTTGACCCATGTTTCATCTAGTTTAATAGTTAATAATTTCTTCTGCAAGAACACTTTCAATGCATAAAATGTTATATAAATTAGTATTGTTACTAATGTACTTTATGTAATAATTTGCACATTTGCAGATTAGGTACAGATGGACTTTACCCAAATCATGCAGGATTTAGGAAAATTTACAACCTTCTAAACTAGTGGCCAGGCCGGGCACGGTGGCTCACGCCTGTAATCCCAGCACTTTGGGAGGCCAAGGCAGGCGGATCACGACGTCAGGAGATCCAGACCATTCTGGCTAACACGGTGAAACCCTGTCTCTACTAAACAAATACCAAAAATTAGCCGGGCATGGTGGAGGGCACCTGTAGCCCCAGCTACTGGGAGGCTGAGGCAGGAGAATGGTTTGAACCCGGGAGGCGGAGCTTGCGGTGAGCAGAGATGCGCCACTGCACTCCGGCCTGGGCGACAGAGCAGAGCGAGACTCCATCTCAAATAAAAAAAAAAAAAAAGAAAAAGAAAAAACTAGTGGCTCTTACTTAGGCTCAGTAGACTAAACAAGTACCCCTCATACAAGAGAAATAGTACAGCTGTCTTTCAAATTCATTACAATAAAGCATGAAAAGCCGTATCTCACTGGTACCTCTGCCAAATTTAAAAAATTTTAATGTCATATTAAGAACATATTTTACTACATGAACCCCTGTGTACATTCATCTCCATCCTATCGAACTCTCATAATTAAATCACCAATCTGTTATGGTAAATATTTGAATTGGCTATTAATATATGATATTTACAATAGAGATAATTTTTTTACAAAGAAACTCTTTGGGCATATACTGATATTTCAATTAATTTCCAATAGCATTACATGCTTTTCCATACTTAAGCAAAGTCCAGTAACTATTACTAAGTGTAATTCTCTGTAAAATGACAATTTTACTCATGGAAGGAAATTCTTTAACGAATAGAATATGTTATGTATATAGCATGGTGTGGAGTTTTTACAATGTTAATAGCGAGCTGCTACAATCTGTTCCACGGGATATTATTGTTTGAACTCCACTATTTATAAACAGTATTTCTGACATATCTGTTTGCTGATTTATTCATACAAATTTGTATAGGCTGTGAAAAGTCCATTGTTTCTAGTCACAGGTTTCTTATTGCTACTGGACATGCATTCTTCAAAATGATATTTTTGTTCCTCCACAAATACTAAAAGTTTTCAGACTGAAATCTGAAAGAAAACAGTCAAATTGAAATAAGATGTAATTTGCATCAAAGTGTAAGTAGAGCAGAGACAAATGCAAAGGAAAGGAAGGCATCTAAAGCACCAGGATTTTTGGAGTTTGCCCTAAGTATCACTTTTTATTCTCTCAACTTTTTTTATTCCTAACCTCAACCTTTCTATTTCCCTTTTCCTTCCCGACTATTTTTCAGACTTTTCCATCCTAGAAAAGCACTGAATTTGTTTTTTTTTTTAATCTTGTATTAGAAAAGAAAAATGACAAAATTAAAATTGGTACCAGGAAATGAAGATAGAATTAGTTATTTTACTAAAGGGTTTGTCATAGGATCCGTTAAAAACAAACTGCTTTTCAATGGATATTTGATGTGTAAGTAGTTAGGGAACCTATTCCTGATATACAATGCTAATCATCATAAAAAACTGATACCCCTGAGGCCAGGTAGGTAAAATGACTACCCCAAAATAGCTCAGCAACCTAATAAACACACTCAGTCAAAGATTTCCATTCTATTGTTATCCATACGCAACAACACCCAGGTAATCACAACTCAGGAAGGTCAGTAGGAACCAAATAATATGACATATATATGTAGAGATTCAGTCTTTAAAACAATTCCCCTCACTTTGAGGTAAGTCTCAAGAAGAGAATAATAAGTAGATGAAAGAGAATATGTAAACACTTTTTATACAGGAGTCCTACTTTCGTTCCTAGATATTGATTTTTTTCCAGAATTTACCATAATACTTTGTCCCCACAAAAAATGCATGACCTCTGTTTTACACAAGTTGTAGACTATTAAATTAGTAACACACAAACAGAAGGATGGGTCTCTAAAAGTATAAAAAATGATTATGTTTACATGACTTGGAATTCCAACGAAATTTAACTGGAGAAACTCTTTAATTTTACTTAAAATTTTGATGTTTTATTATAAATAGATGAAAAGTAAATGCCCAGATTTTAATGGTAATCATTTATTTTCATCATCCATCATTAAATTAGTTTCCCTATATCCTGGGTAAATATTTCAAGATCTGGACTTACTCCTGTCAAAGTACTCGTTATTCTGAAATTACCTGTCTTGTTTGTACATTGTCCAAGCCAGTCTGAAAATATCTTCAGTGCAGAATCGCTTTTTCAGCAATCTATCCCTAGTACTTAACATAAGATAGACAAGCACATCTTAATAATTAAAATGATAGCAATATATAACATTAAGAGCCTAGTATATGTCAGGCACTCTTAAGTGCTTAATATATCTTAATTCATACCTTCAGATGTTGTCGTCATACCCATTTTCCAAATAAACTCAGCAGAGAGAAATGATGTAACTTGCCCAGAATAAAAAAACTGGTAAGTGGAAAAACCGAAGTTCTGGGGAGTCTGTACTCCTAAAGACTATGCTGCCATGCTTTGAGTATAAATAAATCCATGGTAAATATTTTCTGGTTGGACAAGTAACTACAATGTCAATATGTATGTGAGATATAGTCAAACAGTAGATCCCAGTAAAATAATAGAAGGGAAAAAATCTGGCTAATGACTGACTCAAACAACTGATTCTGAGACAAGGTATTTGTTAGATGTAAAGTATCTTACAGTTTTGTTGGGGTGGCACAGCTAACGCTTGAGGGGTAGAATATTACCTAGAGTGATATATAAAATTTGTGAATCTGGTCGTTGATTGAATGATGTATCAGCTCTCAGAAGTTAACAGGACCATGACTTCCTATGGTTCTATTAGAAAAGTAAGGGTGGACGATAATAACTAAATAAATATGTAAATAAGAAAGGAGGAAGGAAAATCAGTTGAGTTACAAGAATTGAATGTTTCATTATTTTATTTATTTATTTATTTATTTATTTATTTTTCAGATGGAGTCTCACTCTGTCACCCAGGCTGGAGTGCAGTGGCACAATCTCGGCTCGCCGCAACTTCCGCCTCCTGGGTTCAAGTGATTCTCATGCCTCAGCCCCCCAAGTGGCTGGGATTACAGGCATGTGCCACCACGCCTGGCCAATTTTTGTATTTTTAGTAGAGATGGGTTTTCGCTCTGTTGGCCAGACTGTTCTCAAACTCCTGACCTCAGGTGATCCACCCACCTCGGCCTCCCAAAGTGCTGGGATTGCAGGCGTGAGCCACTGCGCCTGGCCTAATTCATTATTAGATAAAGCCTTGTGTTAGGACTGCTTGTCAGAGCAATACCCTCACTAAATGTGGTTGACGTGGACATCTGTGGAAGAATGAAATACAGCTTTATGTTTCTCAAGTAGACTCTTCTATAGTTTGCTTGCTAAATATTCATTTATTATGACTTTCATAAGTCCATTTGGAATGAGAAAAGTGATGTTACATTTAACACTTGTTTAGACTTAAGATTCATAATTTCAAAATTATGCTCAGACCACAGTGAAAAATACTGCTATTCTTTGTATACTATGCTAACTTCTCTGCTCTGCCGCGGGCAGTGTTACCCATAGGAACACAGCTGCAACTACAATTTATTTAGTCTTTTACACGAAGCCTAAACTCCACTTTTATCTAATCATACTGAGTTCTTCAAAATATCCGATAGGCATGAATGTCATCACAAGTATTATATACATGAATACTCAAAAAGTCATATGATATTCAGAAAACTGATATATTTTTTAAAAGCAACTACATGTATAGACTATTATACTTACAGCCCCCAAATCTGTTTGTGCTAGCTAAATTCCTGATCGTGTTAGCCTTGTATCATTTAGCCACAAAATAAGTGAGATAATGGGTCATGATACTATTTTGCATACATCTGTAATTGAATATATGGTGTACAGTATGCAATAGAATGTAGGTTTTGACATATACTTCTGAATTATCAGTCATCTGTTTACTAATACTTGGACAGTATGTGCATGTGTATGTGTTTGTATATGTGTGTTTATGTTTCTGTGCACAAATGTATGAGTTTGGAAGGTTAAATGAGAGCTTATGAGCTAAATATTTTGAAATATAGATATACATACCTCATATTTAGAAAGACCTATTAACAGTGGTAAATATTATGAGTTTTATTTTTAAAATGAAATAGCCAAAGCATCATGGTCACACACACATGCTTTAAGCTGATGATCCAGCATCTATTTTGTTCATGTAGTAAAACCATCTGGCCTCAAATAAATGCATATAAAAATATTTGTCATGCCCACATCTTTTTTAAAAAAGTGATTTTGGTAAGTTTATGGATTTATTTTAGAGCCTAAATAAAATTGGCAGCCAATTTGGAAGGTATCAAGATTAATAGAGACAAAAGAAGTAGGACAGAGAACTTGGAGTACCTTGTAGACCAGATATTCTAGTAGAGGCAAATTCTGGCAAAGTTAGAAGATATATGAAATTCAACCAGGGTGCTTCCTCTTGCTAAATTCCTGTCTCTAGCCATTGCCTCTTTTTGTCCATTCATATTTTATTTTTTCTGAGCTTATTTTCTTTACTATTTCCCGAGGAAATCTCTTCCACACATTTGACTAAAGATTGATACATGTATATATAAATTCACACCTCCCGTCTTGACCACTACCTTTGGCTCAAATATGAAAGCTCAGTCCCTTATTTAGCATATATATCTGAATGTCACATAGACATCTAACTTTATCATGTTAAAAACAGAACTTTGGACTGGTCTTTACTAAAATGGAATAGACATCCATATCATTGATTGCTCAAGTCAAACATTTCAATTTTGTTTACCAAACATTTCTCCCTTGTCTAAGGACCCCTTCTGTCTAAATTATCTGCAAGTCTTGTCAGTTATACCTTCCCAGTGTATTTTATATCAATTCATTTCTCTTCATACTTACACTGCCCACCTAGTTCATACTACCATTATCTCTCACTGTTTGTTGTGAGGCTAACCAACTACAGCAGTTCTCAAATCATGTCATTTTGTTCAACGTTGTTTCATTATAACATTGATGAGAAAAGCAATCAATTCCCAGCTGGGTCACTGTTTATGTGGAGTTTGCACATTCTCCCCTTGTTGTTGTGGATTTTTTCCAGGTGTTCTGGTTTTCCCAAACATCCCAAAGAAGTGCACATGAGGTGAGTCAGCATGTGTACATGGTCCCAGCCTGAGTGTGTGTGTGTGTGTGTGTGTGAGTGTGCTCTGTGATGGGATGACATCCTATTCTGGGTTTATTCCTTGTGCTCTTAGATGCTAGGATAGGCTCCAGCTACCTGCAATCCTGAACTGGAATAAATGGGTTAAAGAGTGAATGCATGAATGAATAAATGAATACAAATTATTGTCAAATAAAAATGTGTCGGATTACAATAATCATACAAATGGACAACAACAAATGAAGCAGTAGGAAAGCATTCAGTGATTGTCTTTGAGCTGTGAGGCGATAGCAAGAACTTCTTAAAATTTTCACTTTACAATCAATTATTTCTTGATTTAACTTGCTACTACTACAGCCACCATCACTCACTGATTCATCAAAAATTGAGTGACTATCTTGTTTTCATTAATCTTTCTTAAACGTATATATAGCTCACATTAATTTCAATGTTTAATATTTGAAATGTTTTGGATCTTTATTTAGAAGTTTGGGAAGTTTTTGTGACCATAAGTATGCCATAGAAATTTTAATCTTGTTTATATCAATTAACCTATGGTAAAATCGGTTTCATTGTATGTTGTTTCACTTAAAGTCACAATTTCTAAGAAGCTATCCTTGATATAGATGAGAACTTACTGTATTCAGCTTATATTCAAATATTATGGCCTATTGGACAGTGTTCATTCTGAGTGGTTGGCAGTTTTTCTGATTGATAAATGCCAAAGGCTATAGGAATTGCTAAATGCTTTGAATCCTGCCTCTAATTCCTCTCTTGTTAGCTTCATTGTATTTTCTGCATCACTGACAAAGGCATTATCTATCTAAAATAAATTGTGGCTTACATCCTCCTCCTGCTTAAAATCCTACAAAGAGTTTCCATTGCTCCTAGAATAAAAGCCTAACTCCTAGCTTTCCTTTAAAAACTGTGTATAATCGGGCACTGCAGACAGGGTAAATCTCATCTCTTACTATTCTTCCCTGGTTGGCAGTGCTGTAGGCATGATACCCTCCGTTCTGTACCTGGAGCACCCTAAGCTCTTACTCATCTTCACACAACTGTCCCTTCTGCTTGGACCATTCATCCCTTGCTCTTCACTTGGCTGGCTCCATCTCTTTCATGTTTCAGCTCAAAGGTCACCTCCTCAGGGAAGTCATCACAGCCTAAAACAGCTTTACCCCAATGAGTCTTTATTTGATAATACTCTTTATTTGTTGTTTATGTGTTGTATGTCCCCTCTCTTGGAGTATATATAGTTCTATGAGGGCATGGATTTTTATTTCTGCCACACATAATTGTACCTAGTACTTAGAACATAGTACATACTCAGTAAATATTAGCTGAATCATTTAGATCAGTGATTCTCACCCGGGAGGGTATGTTTTCTAATGAAATTATTCAAGAAGTATTTCTTGAGCACCTATTTTGTGCCAGATATTTTGCTACCTGTTGTGAAACTAATATAAAAGGTAAAGTCCCTGCTCTGAAGGCTCATAGTCTGAAGTGGGAGATACTGCTTTTCTCAGACAATTGGAGCACTGTGAGGGAAATGCTAACTGAGAGGTAAGCACAGGTACTGTGGGAAGAAAGAAAGTCACACTGCAACTGAATGGTAATGGAGTGAGAGGGCAACTTAGAGAAGGGGCCTTCACACGAGGTAATTCTCACAATGTGTCTTGACACTGAGTTGAAATGGCTTGAATGGTGGAAATATCAGCCCTTCTCTGGCAGCGAGGTGCTCCCATGACAGAAAGTTTGGCTAGATAATATAAAGTCAAGCAGGGCTTTGTTACACTCTCTGACCATACTGCTTGGGAGTGGCCCACTCGGCTAAGTAAGGAGCCAGTTCTGCTAAGGATAACTGCCCTACCTGTTGAGAAATCCAGGCTCAGGTAAATCTATATTGTCGTGGGTTTTTTTCTTTTTACATTTGTCTTTTTCTATTAGACTGAGAAGCTTAAGGGAGCATACAGATGATACTAAAAGATGGATAGACAGGGGTAAAGGGAGGGATGGCAGGAAGGCAGAAAAGGAAGGAAGGGAGAGGAACCAATTGCTCAATGTAGCAGTCTCTTGTTATAACGAGTTAACAAAATAGTGACTGGAATTTTCATTGTTTGGATTATTTTCTGCTATGAAGTATGTCCAGTGGTTGGCAACTTTTGCAACAGTTTTAAAATCTGTGTAACATAGGGAAAATTGCCCAGATTTGGGACTTCTTTGTGGTTTTCCTCCTGTAACATTTTTGATACAAACATAAAGCCTTATAAACTGGCAAACAATGCAACAAGGCTGAATGGAGACAGGCTGACTTCAACTTTATTATTTGAGGTCAAAAAGAAATGAGGCTTGAAATAGCAGGCACCAGGTCTGAACTGACCAGGAATCAAATGAGGCAGATTTGGTATGAGCTGAACAGTTCAGTTTTGTTAGTTCTTTGTATTTTTTAAAGGCAATTTTAGAGCTGAGAGTCTATAATTGCTTGATTGTTTTTAGTCTTATAATTGTCTTGAAAGCAATTATGGCCATTTTGTCATTTCTTCTCTGGTCTAATTTCAGTCTGTCTTTGACCAACCATGTTAGAAATGCATCAGTAAATATATTGATTATATGGTGGTATTTTTGCATCTGTTTTAAGATTGCTATTTAGAGAAATCTAGGAATTCTCATTTTGGCACAAGGAAATAATTAGATAGATAGTTAGAAAGAATCTTATTAATGTATATAAGTAACACTTAATGAGAATTATCTTAAAAGTCTACCTTTTTCCAGTATTTGTTAGTATCCAATACCTCTCCCAGGAAAATGTCTACTGTTGCATCAAAGGCATCTATGGCATAAGACTTTATACTCAAAGTAGATATGACTAATGTTCTTGTTTCCTTACACAGATATGTAAATAAAAGAAAATTATATCTGTGATTGCTGGATGCCTTGCTTACTAGTGGTATTAACTTCCTAGGCAGTTTACCAAAACTACTTAACCTCCCTTCCCCACCCACCTTTTAGACAATATGCCTACATAAACCAATAGCTACCCACTGGTCAATTTACTTTTTCTGAGGTGTGCTTTAGCTGAGATATTCTCTGTATCTTCTGTTCATCTGGTGTGACATCGTGATTCCCCACTCACACAGTGTGGTTGACTGTGATTCATTGTGGCTATTCCTGTTGACCCCTCATCAAAATGACTTCTGATATTCTAAATTTATATGTGATGACTTTGGAATCTGCCTTTCAACAAATGTTATCTTCCTTTCATTCTGGAAATATTTTCTCATATATTTTGATGTAAAATAAAGCAAGTTACACCCTTTTGTTCTGAAATACCCCAGGTTTCACTCGAGAAAGTGTAATTGCCTTTTTAACTCTAATTTGGTAAGATATTGTATGTTCAGTTTTTATCAGTCTATGGGCTGGTTACTTTGCTAACAACATGTGGCTTTCTTGATGCCATTGGAAAAAAAAATTGTTTCTCAGTACATATCTGATTGTATGTAGCTGAGGCAGCAGAGTTCTGTAATCTCTTTCTAATCTGGACTACAGTAAGCCTGGTGATTTTCCATAGCATGTAGCTGTCAGTCTCCTTCAAGTTGATAGTTAATATGTGACTTATTGTACTGAGGAGTTAAATTAAAAATACCCTTTTTATGTCATACCTAAGGAGAGTTGGAAAGGACACACACAGCTCGCTGAAAGGGAAATGGTGCTAGCATTTCAGAGAAATGTCCTAGCACCAACACCTGGGTTTCTAATACCAGAATTGCATTTTTGTACCTGAGTTGGAGAGACATGGCACAGATAGCATGAGGCCGTGACTACATGACTGACCCTAAATCTAACTGCAAATGAAAATCTTAGTGTTTCAGTGTTCATCAAATGACAGAAACTTTTCCACCAAAACTGGAGGATTCTGCTGCACAAATAGAGCAGTCCTGCTTTGGTTCTCATTTCTTCATCTGTCCAAAGATATCAGGCTTGCTAAAACAAACAAACAACAACAAAAACAGTGAATTTAAGTGCCTTGTGGATATAGCAATGCCATTTTTCACATGTTGCAAACTCTATTTCTTTTTAAATAAATGGTGTAACTGTATTAATGGTGGTAGGTTACCCTTTTTGTACAAAGATTATTTTTAATCATCACTGGGAATGAGGTTGGGTTTGTACTGTTTATCCCGGAGGGAGATGAGTTTTCCCGGAGTTGTTCATGCTCTTGCACATTACCCCATGGACTGGCATAAACATTAGATGAGAGGATAGGTATAGTTCATGTCTGCAAAAACAGAATGTAGCTAAATGAGAAACACAGGATTTCAATCCAAGGTTATCTGGACTTCTGAGCCAAATCACCGTATGTTCATGTCATGTACTGCGGCAAGTGTCATAGCATTTCAAGATGGGAGGACACTTAGAAATTGTGAAGCTTAAAATCTTCTTAAACATTTAGCTAAAATTATGTTTGGAATGCAGAGAAGTCCAAAATAAAACCCAAGATGGAGATCTGACTAAAAGGAAAAAAATAGAGCAATGCCTTCTGATGGTTTTCAGCGTTAGGCTAATTCTGCATTCATAAATTTAGGACATTTACTGACTCATCCATTTCTATCATACATTAAGATTCTTCTTTGAAATATTATATATCTTTGATTTTTTATAGTTATGTAGATAGAAGTAAAAAAAAAAATAGAAATTCTTGTTTTAGAAGGCAAAGGATCCTCCCGTATAGGTATATCTCTCCAAAGACAAGATCCTGAGTAAGTGTTGCTTCTCTTAATCAGCCAAGCTAGAAATAATATCTGATGAGTAACGATAACTCTTTTTTAACACATCATTTCATTATAATATCTCAGAAAACCAGATATCACTGAGGTACATATGAAGTCTGCTACTGTTAATCATGAATCACTTTTCAAACATCTACTTTTTTTGTTTTCTATAATAAATGGCTAGTAACTTCTATGGGTGGAGTAGAGAGGGAGTCTCCCCTCATTTAACAAATTCTGGAAACATTAAATAAATAGTGATAGTAAATATCTTGATGTTCATTAAACTTTTCTTGGGCTTATAGACTACAAAACTCTTTAGAGAGATTCCTACATTGAATAATATTGCTCAGAACATGAGCGAAAATATATCTGGTCAAGTTTTTTACAAGAAAGGAGATTTTCTTTTTTTTATTTTATTTTTCCATAGGTTATTGGGATACAGGTGGTATTTGATTACATGAGTAAGTTCTTTAGTGGAGATTTGTGAAAACTTGATGCACCCATCACCCGAGCAGTATACACTGAACCGTATCTGTTGTCTTTTATCCCTCGCCCCCCTCCCACCCTTCCCTTCAAGTCCCCAAAGTCCATTGTATCATTCTTAGGCCTTTGCGTCCTCATAGCTTAGCTCCCACACATCAGTGAGAACATACAATGTTTGGTTTTCCATTCCTGAGTTACTTCACTTAGAATAATAGTCTCTAATCTCATCCAGGTCATTGCAAATGCTGTTAATTCTTTCCTTTGTATGACTGAATAGTATTCTATCATGTGTACATATACCAAAGTTTCTTTATCCACTTGTTGATTGATGGGCATTTGGATTGGTTCCACGATTTTCCTATTGTGACTTGTGCTGCTATAAACATGCATGTGCAAGTATCTTTTTCGAACACTGACTTATTTTCCTCTGGGTAGATACCCAGTAGTGGGATTGCTGAATCAATTGGTAGTTCTACTTTTAGTTCTTTAAGGAATCTCCACACTGTTTTCCACAGCAGCTGTACTAGTTTACATTACAAGAATGGAGGTTTTCAAAGAAAAATACTTTTGTCACATTTTCATAAATAGTTGGTGACTACGACAGCATCTATGCCATGTTTCTTATGTTCTGTTTACAACAAGAGAAATTATCCTGACTTTCAATAAGTATTTGAACTGAAAATTGCACTCCTGGAGGTGTTATATAACCTCCGTAAGTTTTCTTTTCCTCATCACTAAAAGCAGATAATAATAATATCTCCGTTACGGCATTATTGTGACAATTAAACAAAATAATTCCTAAGAGTGATTAGTGTATTGTTAGCACTTAGTAAGCAATGAGAAAGTGATAATTCTTAGTTGCATTTTAGATTCCAGCAAGGAAGAGTTTCTAACAATAATACCAACCCTTGGAAACATTTACACTGAACCGTTACAATCTATGGAAATGTTGTAGACATGATCCTTGGAAAATCTGGCCTAGACCATTAGTTCCCAAGTTTGGCTGCATAAAAGAATATCTGAAGGAAATTTAAAGCTACAAATACCCATGTGCTACTTCAAATCAACTCAATCAGACTCACTGGGGCTGGGACCCGAGAGGATGAATTTTCACCCTCCTCTGGAGATGATCTGCTCCATGATTGAGAACCACTTATCTAGATAACTTATAGAATGCCATCTATCTCAGAAGTTCTGCAAATGTTCGTCTAAATCTAAAGAGATAGCTTTTATATGCAGTGGAGGCGTGCACAGCTTTCATATTTGACAGACTTTTCCATAGCTCCAAATGTCATGTATGTATACAGGAGTGAATGATAATTGATGGTAATGAGGCAGATTGCCTGAGTGCTGCAGAGTTCCTTGGAGGTTCTTTTTAGAGGTTTCTAAAGCACCGCAAGTGCCTGATGGTATATATCATCACGGTCTCCATGTAATTACTGATTCAGCATTTCCCAAGCTGATGCTCCCCCATACACTGTTCTGCAAAATGTTATTAATAAGCACTTCAATGACATCTTTCTTCAAATAAATTTGGTGAACAGATTTCTTCAGTCTAGTACTTCTCTATGACTTCCAAAAGCCTTCAAGATGCCAATGTGCACTGTGAATTTCCAGGAGATGAAATATAATTGAGCACATCATTTGCTCTTTAGACCGTGGGCTCTTTGCTTGGTGTCTACCTATTGGCATCCTTCAAGGAAAAATGTTTTACAGAACACAGTTTAGAAAATGGTATGAATTCAACCATTATGTCCCAAACACAAATTTCTTCTGATTTGTGCAAATGTATGGAGTTCATGAGAATGTTTTTAATATATATAATGCATAGTGATGTAGTCAGGGTAGTTAGGGTGCCCATCTTCCAAGTACAATAAACTTTTATGTATAGTCATCCTTCTCTGTGAGATTAAAAAAAATCACAGAATCTGGCTGGGCGTGGTGGCTCACACCTGTAATCCCAGCACTTTGGGAGGCTGAGGCCAGTGGATCGCCTGAGCTCAGGAGTTTGAGACTGCCCTGGGCAACATGGTGAGACCCCATCTCTACTAAAATACGAACAATCAGCCAGGTGTGGTGGCACATGCCTGTAGTCCCAGCTACTCAGGAGGGTGAGGCAGGAGAATCGCTTGAACCTGGGAGGTTGTAGTGAGCCAAGACTGCGCCACTGCACTCCAGCTTGGGCTACAGAGTGAGACTTCTTATTAAAAAAAAAAAAAAAAAAAATCACAGAATCTGAATTTGTAGTCATCTCATCTTGCAAAGTAAATATTTTTGCAGGAATGCTTCTGAGATTCTGATCCTGTGCCTGGATTTCAATATGAATCTCCTCAACTTTGTCCAGAAAACAGAGTTTCATGTAAATATATCACAACCCAGAGAGTTATCTCCTCACCGTTTTTGCTAACTCAGATTTCTGAGACATTGCAGGGAAGGCTCATTTTTTTGTTATTGTTAAAAAGCAATACATAGAAACTAGCTACAGATGTTACAGGCCAGCTGGTTTTAGGAAAACAACTAACTGGTTTCTGCAATAACTTAGACTGGTGACTAACATGCTAAACCTATAAAATGACAAGCAGTCATAATAAGATAAACTCAACAAGGTTAAACCAATTCACTTCACTTCTGTAGAGAACCCAGAAGGACATACTAAAGAACATACGGGTTTGTTAGCATATTTTTCATGTTGCTGAAGAAAAGATTCCATTTGTCCCCTTAATTTTGTTGTCTTGGTCTTTCCACATGACATGGACATATACTAACCTTAGTATATTTCTAGGTGAATAGCGTCGATGTCCACTACCACAACTTTAGGCCCTCTAACTTCCATTTGTAATTGTGGAGTAAAATATGGTGTGATTTCATGTGCATCACTTTTGTTAGAAGTAATGGGAGTGTTGGGTTTGTATTCTATTAAAAAATAAAATGCTCTTATAATTTACTTTAAGATAGAATAAGTACTTCATCCTTCACTGATCATTTGGAATTGAAATTATAAAAATAAAAAGGGCAGGGTATATTGAGCTAACTGCTTTTTAGTCACCTTATTTGTTCAATTATCAGCTGTCTATGCTTGCAAGTAACTTTCAGGCCACCAGCAAAACCCTGTCGTCTCAATAGAGGAAGGCTGCATCTTTATACATATAAGAACTTTATTTTCATTTTTTAAGGGAGGAGATGTATGAGTAATGCTGGAAGGTTCCAGTCTGTTTCCATTATGCAGGCTACTAGAATAGTTATTTAGATTCTTGACATAGAGAATAAAAACAGACCTTCCTAAAAAGTAGATAGGAAGCCAGTGTGTGACTAAAAAGTTGCTAGGTACTAATTCACTGTGCATATAGTGTGAAATTGGGCAGGATTTTTCTATTCCCACTTTAACTTCTGCGGAAAATGGTCAGTTAAGTGGGGCTAAGTGGACTGCGTCTGTTCACTCCGCTTGTGAATCGATATAGGTTTGGGATCAAGCTTACCATGTATTCTCAGGTAGGTCCTGCTAATAATTGAGACAGTATTTTTACTTGCATATTATTTTTATAGTTTGCCATACCTCAAAGCATATCGAAATACTTTTATTGTGTTATGCATCTTTCAAATCCTGCAGAGCCACAGTCAAAGGTTGTAACAATTGTTGTTTCGGTAATGCAATGGTCGAAAACCCAAGTGTGGGTGTTTCTCTGTCCAACCTGCCAGAACCTGATTTGGCTTGAAGCCAGGGAGTTTATGCTTCTAGTGAGCTTCAGGTCCCTCACTTGCATGTCCCTATCTAAGAACGTGTGGTTAAATTTATAGTTGTAATTTTAAAATTTATTTTTCAAAAAAAACAGCATCGACATTGTATAAACTTCAGATACCACAAAACCTGGATCCATCCCTTTGTGTTTTTTTTTCTTTTCTTTGCCTCTACCATACATTCCAGGTAATGCATCAGTTTAGTTTTTCAAGCAATGGGACAAATGACAGGTTCATTGTTTCCAAAAAGACCATCCATGATGTTACAGTTGGTTTTGTCCTCTGAAAGATTCTTTTTCTTGGCGTACTAACATTAAAATAAAGCTTCCTAAGTTCAGTTTACTCTAGGAAAGACTAGGGATCCTTTCTTTTATTTATTCTTTCCTTTGTTTAGTAAACTTTTATTCAGTAATGATGTTGCTGCATGGCTCTTGGCATGTACAAAGATAAAGTGATAAAGAGAAAAATAAAAGATCTTGTTCCTCAGTTTGCCTACCAACTTTACATTTGGAGTGGGCAAAGTACTTAGTGAAATTCTAAATTATAAAATAATTTTAAAATAGCTGCATGTATAGTGTCTTGTGGGGTGTCACCATTTCATGTGTATTATCTCATTTGAATTCCTTTATTATGCCAATGTACAATAAGTGTTTTAAGTTGTTAAAATAGTAAGTTAATAAGTAAAACAAGATGTTAATGGAAGTATTAAGGCACAATGGAGCTATGTTTTACAAATCTAACAGTGCTTTTGTACTCACGAATTAATTACTTGAGTATAAGTTAATCATACACTGAAAGACCAAAAAAAAAAAAAAAAAAAAAAACACTTAATTTCCTGAGCTTTCTGCTGGAAAAAGATACTAATTTTAGATCAGATTCCACTTACTTATAACATGCTAAAAATTCACCAAGCTCAAAAATTACTTCAGAGTTTCTATTCCTTCTGCTTTCTGGAGTCCTTCTGCTTTCAGGAGTCACCTTCCTTTAATATATTTGGGGAGGAGAAAAGCCTGTATCTGTCCTGTTTCTCCCATCTCACGCTCTTCTCCCCAACTCTGACACACACATACCCTGAGCATTTATCATTTATTTGACAAATACGTATCCCTACTATGGATCAGGCATTGTAACAAGCACTGGAAAGCCAATAGTGAGAAAACAATGCTCTGGATTAATTAAATAATTACATACATTTAATTACAAACTGTGGCAAACACTAGGAATACATTTAATTACAAACTGTGGCAAACACTAGGAATGAAACGCACAAGGTATCTGGAGGAGAGAACAATTGAATAACTTGATCCTCTGCGTTTAGGGGAGCATTCTCCGTGCAAGGAAGATTTAAGGTAAGATCTGAAAGATGACTTGAAGATAACCATCTCTTTCCCCTCCCCTACCGTGAAAAACAACAAGTAAATAGAAGGTTTTTAGGTGCATGAGACTTTGCTAAAATGAATTTTAAAAAATTCTACAGCTTTAGGGATACAGATGGTTTGGGGTTACATGGATGAATTGTATAGTGGTGAAGTCTGGGCTTTTAGTGTACCCAACACCTGAGTAGTGTACATCATAATCAGTACGTAGCTTTTCATCCCTCAGCCCCTCCTGCCCTCCCCTCTTCTGACTCTTTCATGTCCATTATACCACCCTATACGCATATGCATACTCATAGCTTAGCTCTCATTTATAAGTGAGAACATGTGGTATTTGGTTTTCCATTCCCAAATTACTTTGCTTAGGATAATGGCCTCCAGCGCCATCCAAGTTGCTGCAAAAGACATTATTTTGTCTGTATTTATGGCTAAATAGTATTCTATAGTAAGTATGTATTTATATATATACCACGTTTTCTTATTTTTTAAATAATTTTAATTTTATTTTAGATTTAGGGAGTACATGAGCAGTTTGTTACATGAGTATAATGTGTGATGCTGAGGTTTCAGATATGAATGAGCCCGTTACCCAGGTAGTGAGCATAGTACCCAATAGGTCATTTTTCAACCTTTCCTCTCCTCCCACTCACCCTCTCAGTGTCTGTTTTTCCAGTCTTCATGTCCGTGTGTATCCAATGTTTAGCTCCCACTTGTAAGTGAGAACATGCAGTATTTGATTTTCTGTTCCTGTGCTAATTATCTTAGGATAAGGGCCTCCAGCTATACACATCTTGCTGCAAATGATATAATTTCATTCTTTTAATGGCTGTGTCATATTCTATGATGGGTATATACATTTTCTTTATCTAATCCACTATTGATGGGCACCTAAGTTGATTCCATGACTTTGCTCTTCTGAATAGTGCTTTGATGAACATACACATGCAACCACATTTTCTTTATCCATTCATCAGTTGATGAGCATTAGATTGGATTCTATATCTTTAAAACTGTGAAGTGTGCTGTGATAAACATATGCATGCAGGTGTCTTTTTTATAAAAGGAATTATTTTCTTTTGGGCAGATACATATTAGTGGGATTGCTAGATTGAATGGTAGATCTTTCAGTTCTTTGAGAAATCTACATATTGTTTTCCGTAGAGGCTGTACTAATTTACATTCCTACCAACAATGTATAAGCATTGCCTTTTCACTGCATTCATGCCAACATTTATTGTTTTTTACTTTTTAGTAAAAGCCATTCTGGCTGGGGTAAGGGGATATCTTATGGTGGTTTTAATTTGTATTTGCCTGATGATTAGTGATGGTGAACATTTTTTCCTATGTTTGTCGGCCATTTGTTTATCTTCTTTTGAGAAATGTCTGTTCATGTCATGGAAATAATTATCCTCTATATAAGATTATTTTCAAAATGTAAGTAAAAAGCATCCCAAATGAAACCCTCTACAATTAGGAGCATAGCCCAATCTCTAAACTTGCTTCCCTGCCCTGCAGGCTTCCTTCTTCAAACCTCACTACCAGCATACCTCTTCCCTTCAGAGAATCTGCAAAATAGAATAACCACCAGAAATACCTTTACCAAAGTCAAAAATTATTCTGCCTCCAACAACACCATAGATTAGAGTGTAAGTAAAGTGATCTTTCTACACTCTAGTTCAGGACAACCACCCAAGCTTTGTTTGGATACCTTATATACAGTTCTCTCTAAAATCTGCCCACAACCATGAAATGTAGATAACCATTTTATATGCAGAGTCTCCTAAGAACAACACTGATTCTTGAGCTCAGTAAAGTTTAAATTCAAATTGAAGAGAACGTTTCCCTAAATGTCCTGTAATCTGCATGGGAGCTTCCACCCAGAATAGCTTATCTTCTAGATTATGCCCAAGGCCCATAGAAGCATAAGAACTGGGACCAGTTTCAAAGCCATCTCCCCCTAATGCCGGCTGTCAGGCCTCTGAGCCCGAGCCCAAGCCAAGCCATCGCATCCCCTGTGACTTGCACGTATAGGCCCAGATGGCCTGAAGTAACTGAAGAATCACAAAAGAAGTGCAAATGCCCTGCTTCGCCTTAACCGATGACATTCCACCACAAAAGAAGTGAAAATGGCCGGTCCTTGCCTTAAGTGATGATATTATCTTGTGAAATTCCTCTTCCTGGCTCATCCTGGCTCAGAAGGCTCCCCCACTGAGCAACTTGTAACCCCCACTCCTGCCCGCCAGAGAACAACCCCCCTTTGACTGTAATTTTCCTTTACCTATCCAAATCCTATAAAACGACTCCACCCTTATCTCCCTTCGCTGACTCCGTTTTCGGACTCAGCCCGCCTGCACCCAGGTGATTAAAAAGCTTTATTGCTCACACAAAGCCTGTTTGGTGGTCTCTTCACACGGACACACATGACACCGGCCATCTGCTTAACTATAGAAAGAGGAGGCAAAAGGTTTACATTGGGTTTTTTTCCTTGTTTTTTGGAGCTTGTAAAATTTTTGTTCAGGGAGTATCTTGAAATCTTTGTTGGGGGAAGGGAGGCAGTCCAAGTGTCTTTTATCCTCATGACCATAAAGTCCCCAGGAATGAATAAGAGATTGCTCTGACATATATACTGGGTCTCAGGAGCATGTCAATATTCATGTTGATGTGGTCAAAAAGTGTTAGCCAAGATGAAATCAGCTTACCTCCCTCCCTTATTCAGATACCTTCAGATCATGCCCACCTACAGGACCAAACGCTCCCACTGAGGTTTTACGTGTTGAACAAGCCCTGAATAGGATTTTCCGAGGCTAAGGCTTCTAAAAACGATTCTTATCATTTCACAATTCAGCACATTCATTGTTTCATTATGGAGATAATAAAGAACAGGACACATACACAGACACAAATGCCCTTGTTTCAACTGTTTGGCCATCAATACCCATCCCTGTTTGCACCTAAACTACCCTGTAGAAACCTGAGTAATTGGAATCAGACCTTACAGGCAACATGATTGGCCTGCAGTCTTCTTGTTTTGTTTGCATGGACTGAGCTTTAAATGATAGTTTTTCTGTTTGAAAATTTAGGTCAAAAGGACATGGTTTATAGCTCTTCTGTTTGTTCTCTTAGAGTGATTCTCACCATTCTATTCCACTTGCCAGAAACAGCCTACTTGTCAAATATAGAGTAAACCTGGAAAAGAAACCTGCCAGCTCCTTCCATCAACAGACCGTTCTTCTGATATTCTTTTGCTCCAAATATCAGAAAATTTTTGGGTGAACACTAAGCCAATTGATACCTAACTATAGCATATTGCTATCTATAAAGAGAACTGAGTCTTTATTTCCTTTCATTTTACTTTTTTGGCCAGAATTCTTCAAAGTGTGAGAAAATGGCTATACTATGTTGTGAATATTCTTGGAAAATACTTTGATATGCCTTGCTGAGACCCTGGCAGCACTAGTAAGAATCTTGTAGCATCATCCTACATGTTACTCCTAACCCAGAGTATCAGATGCAGAGGTATGATTGACACCACTTTTAGTTCACAGAAGCCTGTTTAGCTAGCTGCTAATTACACAAATCTGGGACTGGAGTTTTAGATGTCACCACTTCAAAACACGTCCCTTTTCTCACCATGTTTTGTTTCTCTTCATGTCATAGAAGTGATTGAATCAGAGAAAAGACTGACTTTGATTATTTTAGCTCCCCCTAGTTTTCTGGCCTAAATCAGAATGACTCCATCAGTCTTTACTGTAATACTGGAAACTCCTTTAGGACAATACTCTCCCCCTTTATTTGTTAGTACCTTGTGTGTGGTCACTGCACAGTAAATATTGAATATACTTAATGTAAGCATCAGCTGGAGAGATGGATGCAATAGACAATTTCATGTATAAAAAAGAAGTATGGCTGGGCATGGTAGTTCACACTTGTAATTGTAGCACTTCCGGGGGCTGAAGCAGGAGGATAACTTCAGCCCAGGATTTGAGACCAGTCTGGGCAACATAGTGAGACCCCATCTCTAAAAAAAATAATAATTTTTTGTAATTAGCTGGGCATGGTGGTACACATCCATAGTTCTAGCCACTTGGGAGGCTGAGCCAGGAGGATCACTTGGATCCAGGTGTTTGAGGCTGCAGTGAGCTAAAATTGAGCGCCTGCACTGAAGCCTAGGTGACAGAAAGAGACACCATCTCTAAAAAAAAAAAAAAAAAAAAAAAAGTAGGAGCTCAGATTTTTAAAAGTTTGTCCTATTGTGATCTTATTAGAGAAAGAAAAACACATTTCCTTTTCCTCATCAAAGGTTTGTAATGGAAACACCTGCTAAAGTAATTCAAAAGATACGAAACATATTTGCTATGGTCCCATGAATTTTATCTGCTTTTATGTTATCTCATTGGAAATAGGATTCAGAACCCTGATTTCCCATAATTTCTTTCACAATTTTATTAAGACTAAAATTCTGTGTGATTTTAAGCCTGCACATTTATTCTCTTTCTTAAAAGCTTTTCATTTTGCCATTTGATGAATATTGGAAGTGAGTGGATTAT
This sequence comes from Papio anubis, assembly GCF_008728515.1. NCBI lineage: Eukaryota > Metazoa > Chordata > Mammalia > Primates > Cercopithecidae > Papio > Papio anubis. The sequence goes on along the minus strand of NC_044988.1, from coordinate 38,167,053 downwards.
CTGGATAAAGAGAATTAGTCGAGGTTTGCATCAGTCAAGAGAATAAAGCCACCAGAGGCTTTCAGGGAGTGCCTTACAATATAAATAGTCCTAATCTCCTTCAAGCATTGACTTTCAAGAAAGAGAATTTTCTCAAGGCCAGTGTTTTTAATCAGCTAGATCTGCAACATGATTGAAAGTAATGCTGGTGATAACCGAAGCAGGCTGTGCAAGAGAAAAAGCAGCGAGCAGTCAATGATCTGATTCATGAAGAATGTTAGAGGCTGGAGAGGAGGGGAAAATTAAGAAGAGGAGGGGAAAATTACTTCTACCTCTAAAACAGTCATCCAGAGACATCCCTGCCTGAAGTGAAAATGTACCATTTGGATGGGAGCGAGTTATTAGCTAGAGGAGGGCACCCAGTGAGATGCTGGAAATGTAGACAGTGCTTTCACCATCCCAGTGTTTCCATTTTTCATGCCAAAAAGGATCAGTGCCAGCTACAAAACAGGTGGAATTATTCTAGCATGGCTTTGTAGACAGGAAAGAGAATGAATATGTGTTTTACCTGAGATGTTGGGGCAGCAGTAAAAGCAGAGGAGGTTACAGCAAAATGAGAAGAAAAATGACTCCAGCCACAAATTGTTGGAGCCTGGACTCCCCATGGCAATGGCATGGACCCTCATTTTTGCACCTTCTTTTCTCCTAGAAGAAAGAAGGAAAGTGCCTCTGAAGTAGTCGTCTGTAATGAGCAGAGGAAAGGTTTTCTGTTTTGTTTGTATCATGCAGTGGAAATAGGCAAAAAAGTAAAGGAAGTAAATTCTTCTATAATTATTTCAGATTTTTTTTTAGTTTTTTTTTTTTAATGTTTTCCTTAAGTGTCTCCACAAAAAGGAAAAGAATTTTCGCTAGGAAAAAAAAGAAATATGTAGCCAAAATAATTTCAGATCTTGTGTGTAATTTGCCTTTAAAAATATTTGAGCAAAAGGCCACAGACCCTTGGGCAAAATTGTTACACCAATACTCTTCTATCCAGGTCACTTGTTAGCAGATGTAAAACGCAATCTGATAGTTACTACTTTTGGCAATTCCCAAAGTGTGTATTGGCCTTGCAGGAAGAAATTCGTTTAGAGTTTTAATGTGGGTTGTTTGGGGTACTCGAAAGTGGCATTCCAGTGGTACCTGGATCACGACTGACCACTTCCAAAATGAGGACTCACCCAGCATGCCCCGAGAAACCATCTAGAAAGGCGGTGATCAGAAGATTCCCGCTCTGAAGACAGACTCACTGGATTTTATGAGGTGATCATTGAACAGTCAGCTAGGTTAAAAAATCAGAATGTACTGAGGATTAGACCAAACGCTGAGAGAAGCTACCAAAAAAAAAAAAAAAAAAGTTATTTTCACTGGTTTGAACACTTTTCTTCTTTTTTTTCTTTATCGAATGAATTTCTATTTATCCTTTGAAACTCAGCTTCACTTCACTTTCCCTGGAAATTCTTTCTGGCTCCCCATAGTGTAGGTCAGATGTTCCTGACCTAGATAACTAGAGAGCTCACTTTAACTTCTGATCTTCCCTGTTGGACTGTCAGTTCCATGAGGATGTAGATGGCATCTTTCTCTCCCGTACCCAGTGCCAATCACAGAGATCGGTAAAGTTTTTCTGTACAGGATCAGATAGTAAAGATTTATTTAGATATCGTGGGCCACACAGTCTCTGTCACAACTACTCTACTGTTGCAGTGAAGCAAACAAACACAAAAGCCACAGGTGATACGAAAATGAATGCTTGTGGCTACACTCTAGTCAAATCTTATTTACAGAAACAGGCATGAGCTGGGTTTGTCTTGCCATCTATAGTTGCTGACTCTGGCTTAACACAATGCCTGGCACAAAATAGTGGTTCAGAGAAGACTTTCCAAAGTACAGGCTGAGTTGATGGTGGTGTGTGGGCAGGGAGATAAGAGGATATATTTGAGAGCTATTTGGTGATTTGATAATTTGGTGATTTAATTTGATGGGTGGGTTAGAAGTAGAGTAGAAATTCAAGTTTCTGACTTGAGCCTCTGGCCTTAAAGAGGAAATATTTTTGTAAAAACAGTGGGACTGGGTATGGTTAGCAAGAGTGGAGAGGAAGAGGTGTGTCACATTTGGCGCATACTGAATATGAGAAATATGTCATGTACTCTATAACAATGGCTCTTAGACTTTGTGTGCAACAGAGTCAGCAAGAGGGCTTGTTGAAAACACAGATTCCTGGGCCTCACACCCAAAGTTTCTGATTCTGAGGTTGGGCTCAAGAATTCGCATTTCTGACATGTTCCCAGATGATGTTGAAGTTGCTGGTCTGGGAACTATTCTTTGAGAAAAACTGACTTAAGACGTGTACTAGGGTTTTTATTTGCATGTCACCAGTATTAAAAGTAAGTGAAATGGAGAGAGAACCAAGCAAACTTTTGAGAATGCCATAGTAGCAGTATACATACTACTATCCTTTAAACAAATAATGAAGTCCTTTGAGACTACAGTACAATTCCTTTTCTTCTCCCCATGCCATAACATTTTCTGTGAAAGGAGCCACGAAGTCAGTCCTGTCCCCATCGAAGCCTTGACTTCTGTAGTGTCTCTTTGGATCTCCTGATTTGGTGCCAAGCTCATTTGGTTGAGTCGCCCCAGATCTACCTCATATTGCTTGTCCTCTGTCCCTGTGACCCCCATACAAATGTCTCCCTCATCTTCAGTCTACACATCGATTTTCAAAATCTAAGCTTTCCTTATATTGGCCCAGTGTTCCTGGCACGTCCCCAGACTGTCCCACTCAGACCAGGAAGGCCACCATATCTAGGCAGAATCAAAAAGAAAATAGATGTTGATATTAAACAATTCTATTTCATTCTCAGAAAGACGGAAAAATATTGGAAAGATATAATCCAAGAAGAATATAAGAAGAGGCCTCAAACCTTCTTGCAAATATTTCCACTACTAAAATCAGGGCCATCTCCCAGACCTCCACCCAGACTGCGCCCTTTGTGGCTCTCTTCTCCTACTCTCTGCATTTAATTGTTATGATTATTAGTATTAACAGTTATATTGATAGTCACTATTCACTGATGCTTGCCACTTCATGCTTTGGGTACATTTTCTTATTTCGTCCTCATAACTACTGCTGAGGTAGGTCTTTGTATCTTCATTTTAGAGCAACACAGAGGCTAATGAACTTATTCAAGATCAAATAGTTCATAGGCAACAGTGAGAGAATTGCATCTCAGAGCTTACTGACAACAGAGCCTCTCTTCATGACCATTCTTCAGCACTCCAGATTTCCTTTCTCCTTACTGTATTCCTCAAAGAAAAATGCACAGATGCTACATTTTTAAAGACTTTGCTGTTAATCTCTACATAGATATAGATAGAGTATAACAAGCTTAGCAAGGTTTAAAAGTTGAGAAACTATTTTAAAGCTCTCAAGATCCTAATCCATAGCAGGATACAATCTTATAAATATGGAAGTACAGTTGGAATTCTTCCCTCAAGGTTTATTGCTAAGGAAGGAACTCATCGAAACTTCACCACCCCATCCCCACATCATTTTCTTTATTCTTGCCTACAGGAGAGGAACAGGCTGACTACTTTATAAAAGAAAAGCACTTTGAAAAGAGTAGGAGAGAGGGAAATTGGGTTCAGTTGGATGAGATGCCAGTCATATCTCTAAGTGGAAATGCCAGTTAATTAAAAGGATAACTCTGAATAACAGAGGCATGCTAATTGTAACTATTTAGTTGCATTCCATTGCTCCCCACCCCAGACTGAGTAGAGTTGGTGCCAGAGGGCCTCAGCAGTTACACAGTGCTTGCTCTAGGAAAGCACTAGGCAGAGATGATTACTGCTCACCTGGTATTTATAGTCCCCTTGCAGTTAGGTAGTCATTGGTGATTTGGTCTGGTCAATGTGCTGTAAAGAGAAGTAATTTGTATCACTCTTGGGTAAAGCATTTAAGATCTGGTAGATAACTTTCCAACTGTTTTTTCCCGTTGCTTCGGTGATCATAAAAGCCAAGTGTTATAAGTGGCATAAGCCCAAGATAAAAGCAGCCTGGATCCGTGAGTCACTCCATAGAGGAGAGCCGCCTGGAGAGTCCCTCAACCTTGGGTGGACTTTGTAAGAGTGAGAAAGAATTTGTTGTATAAATTTGTTTAGTAAATTTGTTACCATGGATTGTTTTTGATTCCAGCATAGCACAGCCTATCTAAATTAATGCAACTGCTCTTATTAATACTAAATTTATTTACTCTGCTGGGTCAAATGAAGGTTTCTGTTGGTTCTACAATGTATCTTCACTCCTTGTTGAAAGAGATTATAGCTACATTTAAAGACGAAAATGAAAACAAAAGGTAGGGAGAAAAATTCAAGAAATGCCATTCTGGGGAGAGAAAATTTAATTCATATAGACAAATGTAAATAATATAAATTTTAAAGGAGAAACTGTAACTTAAAAAAACTATGATGCCGCAGGCTTGGAAATAGAATTCCATGATATGAGACCTAAGGGTTTTAAGAAGTATTTATGACATTGTTTACTAAATGGTTTTCTGATTTCAAAGACATGAGGAAGAAGTATGGCAACATTAGAATAAAGGAAGAAAGCAATAGTAATGAAAATTTTGAGGGAAAAAAGTGGCTTGAACATTTGTCATGCCTAAAAAGTAAAAGGAAGAACATTTAAACCAGATTTTTCCATGAAATACACACAGCACAGGCTTTCAAAGAACAAATAAAGGCATGTAAGTTGGCATGGTAGTCTGAAGGAGAGTGCTTTTGAGCCATCAATCCTGAAGGTGACAGGGATATGAACAACTGTAGTTAAGTGTATATCATAAAGAATGTGTTATCATCTCTGTAGCAAAAGACAAATGGCCTGATCACCGTAAGAAATTCAGGAGAATTTGTGGATGAAAAACTTTCCAACCAAAGGGGACAAGGACAACTAAGCCCATATATAAACAGTTGGCAGCCTGATTCTGTGGCCTACTTCATCCCTTTTATTTCACTATTCTCCTGTGTGTGTATGTGCATGTGTGTGCACACACACAGACTCCTGCTACAATCTGATCTAAGGCAATTGATCATTCACAACTAGTAGGTTCCATGTGGTAAATAAAAGTTTCAATAGTAGAGTCAGGTAGAGGTCATAAGTCTCTTCCTACTACCACATTATAGTAAAAACAAGGCTGGTAGATGAAATTTGGTCACACATATGAACACTTATTGGCAATCAAGTGTGCAGCTTGTTTGGTACCTTCTTAGTGTTTTAACACCAGCTGTGTGACAAACTTGCTTGAAGTAAATGCAACCAATATTCTAGCAGCAGAATTTAGTGTGGCAGCAAGTATCTTCAGAAGCAATGGGTTTATACTAGATTATTTCAAAGTCTGGCTTTTGATCTCCTTCTAAAAGATACAGACTACATGGTCTCTAGATTCTTACACTCTATTCCTACGATAATTCCATTACTCATATCCTTATATGAGCAACAAAAAAAAATTTCTAATATATCTGTTATGCTAATCCACAAAACCTCTGACGTTAATCAGACACAAGAATCTTAAAGATAGCTGAAGAGCATACTTTTAGAAAGTGGGCTTCAGAATAGAGGTTTTAAAATGCTAGCTATCCTTGGAGACTGTTCTCCCAATTAGGCCAACTGATCCCCCATAGAAGGTAGATTAAGTTATCACAAATACATACAGACATTATATCACACTGTCTATGCTGAGGTATATTCAAGGATAATAAGAGATATGACAAAACAATTCCAATCCATGGAGGTGGATAAGGGATAGATTTCTTTAAGAAATACATGGAGAAAGAACAACTATCATGCATTGAAATTTTTTAAATGAGCATTTAAACCACCAACTGCAGAGTTTGCTCAGTATTTCTTAAATTCTGTTGGCAAATTATGCCCCTATTAAAGTTAGGCAGGAGCCTGCAGATGAGACTTTTTTTTGCCTATGGAATATAGGTTAACAGCAAAGATAAACACCCTCTGTTGGCTGCCTTTTGTGGGAGCTTCTCTGTAGTATAGTGGTATTTCTGTGTGATCTCCAGAGTCGGATCGCCTGGCTTCAAATTCTTGTTCTTTTACGTATTAATAATAACTTTAGGCATATTTAACTCTAGCTCATAATTTTAAAATGAGGATAATAACTCTTACGGATGCTGGAAAGATTAAATAAATTAACATGTGAAGTATTAATATTTATAAGAATCCCTAAAACACAAATGGTATATGCCTATTATTATTATTGTATTGATATTATATTAATATTATTGATATTATTATTATAACCTTCATATCCAAATCCTGTGTACTTCCCTCCACTGCAGATGTGACTGAGATGCATGGGGAGAATAGGGGCTGTTTCATAGGATTCAGTATAGATTAAATGAAACTATGTACCTGAAGCCCTATAATACAGTGACCCACTAAGTGGATAACAAAAATGATGAGTAAGGTTTCCTACGAAACTCTTGCTATGTTGTAGTTGCCATGGTCAACCTTTGGAAATTCTTCCAGGTATCTCAGTCATTGATCCCCCCTTTTCTAATTATGATGTCCTAGAGAAATGCACAATAACTCTAAGACCCTGCAGATCTATGGAGATTCTGCCTTAGGAAGTCGAATGCTTCCCTCCACTCGCCGACCCTGAAATGTACCAAAAAGAGCACTGGGTGGAGTCGTAGCTAAGTGAAGAGTGTGGATCTTTTTCTTTAACATGAAAATAGCAGGAAGTCAGAAATATAAAAGTTCAAACCCCAAAATGGTACTGACGCTTAAGCAGAGCCACATCAATTTCGCTTTCATTGAATGGATTTGAAAAGCTAAACTGATAATCCCCTGAACATTTTCAGTGTGTAACTCTCTCATTCAATATGTTTAATCCACTCTCCTAGATCATTATACAAGTGTTTTGTTTTGTGCCATGGGAAATTCTGATCTTAGTTGATGAAGTACTCAGTCACCTATAATCTTGTGAGAGCCACAAATGATGATAATTGCAATTTATGGAGTAACCTGGAATGAAGAAGACAATATGCTGAGTCTGAGAACTGAGGTAATTGTGTTTTTACTTCAGATCAGCAGAAAATTTTTTAAACGGAACATCTTTTGTGCATTAGTTCCAACTGCATTTTCTCAATTTTTATCAACTATAGTCATTAAGGAATCACTGAAGAAAAGATAAGAGCTCTGAAAGTTGACTTAGAGAATCTGCATAGAAAAGAGAGAATCAACAATGCATAATCAGTGAAAAGCTATGGAAGAGGCATGAAGGCTTAGTGTAGTGAAAACAATGCTGAGTTGGCTCTGAAGAGCTTTGGAATTGAAGAAGGCCACCTCTCAAGAGGTGAAGACCTTGAACTTCTCACTTCTCTCAGGGCCACTTTTTCCTCATCAGTCAAAATTTGGGAATTCAAAGAAGTTATCATTAGGATGTCTTTCATCCCTAAAATTCTGTCTGTAAAAGATGCAGAAAATTGCTACAATGCTGCATAAATAAATAGGATATGTATTATCTGAGGCTGATGTCAATAAGAGTTCTCTTCTTTGAATGTCCTAAACAGATTTGTTTCTCTGAAGTCTTCGTTGTACTTTCTATGTTGTGCACAGCATCCGTTCTCTTCTGTGACAATTATCTTTTCCTATCTCACACTTATCACACTGGAATCCAGCCACCAGTTTGTTTGTCTCACTCGCGGCTATTATCAGTTCTTGCAGTTCAGGAATCACATGGAACTCCCCTGTTTCCCGAGTGCATAGGAAAGTGCTTAGCATTGAATGTGGAATAATAGAAGGAACAAAGAAATGACAAAATGAGTAGGCGAATTAATGCATGGCTTACTATCAGCGACGCAGGAAGTTAACAGACACTGAGCACCAAGTAATTCAATACAATTCAATGCAATTCACCATGAGAATTTATCTTTAAGCTCCCATTTCATGAGGTTAGATACTGTCCAACATGGTTCTTACAATGCTTGTTTTAGCTGACAGCACTGGCATTCAGTGAAAATTACAGTGGGCTTGAGTATCTTTAGAGATAACTGTTTTGCAGATTTGATTACCATTGAACAGCCTTTTCAAAACACCTACCTGAGTAGGAATGGAGTATATATGGTAGCCAAGACTTAATTATTCATCTCAGGAATTGGCACACTATCTCTTGGCTAAAGCCATCTTCCTGTCTTACTTACCTTATTGTCTGTTTTTGTAGAGACCATGGTCTAAAAATGATTTTTACATTTTTATACGTTTGGGGAAAAAATTCAAAAGAATGATACATGAAAATTACATGAATTTTGAATTTCAGTGCCCATCAGTGAAGTTTTATTGGAACACAGCCACACTCATTTGATTACTATTGTCTGAATGCTTTGATGCCTCAACAGCAGAGTTGAGTAGTCACAAAAGACTGGATAGCCCACAAAGCCTAAAGTATCTACTATTTAGTCCTATACAGAAAAATTTGCCAAGCAAGGCTATATCTGATGGTCCTTTCTGATAATGGTATTATCAAAATCAATTTATAAACAGAAATGACTGTGTGTTTAAAAGAACTGCTTCGTCTTTTTTATGTATGCATGTATGTATTTATTTATTTTTTGAGATAGAGAGTCTTGCTCTATAGCCCAGGTTGAGGTGCAGTGGCACCATCTTGGCTTGCTGCAACCTCTACCTCCCAGGTTCCAGCGATCCTCCCACCTCAGCCTCCAGAATAGCTGGGACTACAGGTGCACACTACCACCCCAGCTAACTTTTTTGTATTTTTTGTAGAGTCGGGTTTTGTTATGTTGCCCAAGCTGGTCTCAAACTCCTGGGCTTAAGCTATCCGCCCATCTTGGCCTCCAAAAGGGCTGGTATTACAGGCACGAGCCACCTTGCCCAGCCAAATTGCTTCACTTTTAGTGGAAAGGTGAGATACCTGCAAAAATTGAAGAAGGTTCATTGTCACCTCTTCGATTTTTTTTGTCTTATGGAAGCAAAGGATATGCTAAAGAAGCAAAGGATATGCTAAATTTTTTTCTTTAGATTTTTACAACATTTAGACCAAGAACTATTGTGAGCAATTGCTTTCTTTAAAATAATACATTCTCATTTAACATATATAAGTTCATCATATATTTGCTTGTTTATTCCAAATTTTCTTTTAATCCACAATTACTTACGAAATTTTTTTCATACTAACTCAAGCAGAGATCTGACCATTTTTTTAAAAAAGACATTTGGCTTCAGACAATTTATAAAATATCATTATGCCGTCTGTAAAGTTGGTGCAATGGGGGGGAAAAAAACTATTTCCTAACGATATTAGGTGACTAAAGGAGTTCCCTTAATCCCTTTTTCTCAAATTATGTCTGGAAGTAAGAAATTAGAAAATAATATTAATTAGACTTTTAAAAAATATGTTGGCTAACCCACCCAAATAAAGATTTATAACTTGGAATACCTGTCACTGGCAAGACAAGTACAAAAGAGCTAGGAAGTTCTAAATAGGAAAATCACCATTGAAAAATAAAATTTAATTTAGAACTGTTTGATTACTACACTCTTCCACAAATAAGAGCCAGGACAAGGCAGTATCAAAGACACAGAGACCATAAAAACTGACCAAAGACACAAGTAAATCAATACCTGCTTTAGTTTTCTATTTGCAAGAACACAAAATCACTCTGCTCAAATTATAGCATTAATTCATTCTATTTGAAACTAACAATTCACAAATTTTTCTTTTGTTGTTATTTTGTTTTTGTCTTCTTATTTTTTCCCCAGAGTATCATGTTTCAAAACTGAGAAAAAATCTCTACCAATTTAACTGCCTGAAAATATTAATTTGTACAATGAAATCAGGGTCACTTATAACAAAACTTCCATGAATGATCACATCGTAAAATAATTGTAGTCTGTATATTTAAGAAAATGTTGTCATTGGTAAATGTTTTTCCACATGAGCTAAATTATCTATGTAATGAGCAACCCTGGTGGGAAAGCGAATCTTTCAGCTCCAATTCAATGAGAGGGCGAGTTGTTATCTTTCTGATTGATGGTGATTAGGCTCTTGGAGCATATCTGGCTTACATGCTTCTGAACGCCAAATGACTGAAGGCCACCTCTCTCTCTACCCCCTTGGCTGGCAGTTATCTTTGAACGACTTGGAAGAAGCCACAGTTCCAGCAGCATGATTCTGGTTCAGTGGCTCAAATTGGCAATTTTCTTCTGTTTAGATCATCACCCCTACCCAGGCACTACCTGTTGGTGGCCATAGAATGGTAAATTCAAAAGAAAATAGACACATCATAATTGCCTCTTTCTTGCCCTCATATATGGATGACAGAAAATACTCTTATTGTAAGAGTATTCTTAAAAATAAAAAGCTATTAAAAATAATGTAGCAGCTACAACCTAGACATTTTTAAAACATATGAAATAAAAACTCTGACTGTTGGCTTCAATAATTACATAAAAGAACAAGCAAATATTTAAATTTAAAAGAAGATTCTATATGCTTACCAATGAAGCACTGGTTATATTCTTATCTTGACAGATGGTCCATTTTTGATCATTTATGTTAAACACTAAGTCAAATTAACCCCAAAAAAGTTGTGTGTGTGTTTTAAATTCTGTGCAAATATAGCCAAGAGGTGTCATCATTTACCTCACATCAATAACTCAGGATAGTCAATTTTTTTCAAAATATGGATTAAAATTTTAAGTAATCCTAGAATTCTGGAATAATTGAAATAAGATTTTCTATATGTATGATTAAGGAATAATTTTCTCCCACATCTTTTTTTAAAGTAAAAATATTCTCAATTACTATACATGTGGGTTAATCACATGGGTATTTGGGAATAACTCAGTGGGGTAACATGCATAAGTGACAGGCGCACATCATGTCTCAAGTCTTTAGCTCCTCAAGTTGTTTGTGCATAATGATATGGTTTTTAATGCTTGAGAATTCTTTTTTTAATCAGGTGCTACAAAAGATAATAATTCTTTTATTAGTTTTCCTATTTTGTAAATGTCAATCATGACAATCTTGAGCAAGCACTTCGGTTTTATCATCACTCCCTGCTCTGCTACCTCATTAATGCATCAAGAATATCTTCAGAATCACCTTCCTTCCTCATTCTTGATTTCATGGGAGGAGAGGATGCTAATCATATCTGTGCAGGTGTATTTTTATAGAGCTGCCAGAAAAATCCTTCTGTTCATTCAAGAACATCATCTGTCTATAATTAATGTTCTATTTGTCTTCTTAAAAATAAGAAACTACTACCTACCTAATATCCCAAATTTCTTCCAGCAATGAATCCCTAGGCATCCATTTAAGCTCAGGTCTTTCTGAATGATCCTTTTTTTATATCTATGATGAGGACTGGTTTTTTTTGTTGCGGGTTAGTTTTGTTTTGTTTTGTTTTGCTGATCATTATTGTTCATTTGTTAAAGCTTCTGGTCTCTTGCTCTCTACTCTCTCTCTCTTGTTTTATATTGGCCAATTGGTTCAGATTCCCTATTTACATCTTGTACGTGCTGATTTTTAAACATTTTTATCCTCTACATTCTTTCCAAATAAGCATGTATAATAAAAATTAACAAAATAAATCTGCTTTCACATCAAAGTATCTGTAGTTATATGAAATCCAATTTAGGCATTGTAAATTCTTAAGCAATCAAATTTCTGCATATGATTATACACACAGTACAAATGAGAATTTGGAAATCAAGGTTAATAATATAATATGAGATCAGGAACTCCTTAAAATTAGGAACTATATATTACATCACTGTGAGATTTTTATATCTAGATTCTAATACTAAGATTTTCAATACATAATTTTGAAGGTGGAAATGGACCTGCCTAGAAATATTCCTGAGACAGGAACATTCCCTTCAGAATGTGGTACTGTTTTCTCAGGACTTTCACCTATAAAAATGCTTACATCTGTTTGTCATTAAATTTTTGTTTCATTTTGTTTCATTTTCTGGTATAAACAAATAAATGATAAATGTGGCTATCATCTTCTTGAACAATGTTCGGTCTACCTGATCATACCAATAGAATTGTCTTCTGGGTCATGTCATCCTGTCCCATCATAGAAGAAGAAATGTGGGGGTGGTGTTCCCCAAAAGAAACGTAGCATTTGAATCAAACCCAGCTATTTACCCTACTCTGTGTCACTACAGATACATTTTCAAAGGACTTCTCAGAAATCACTATATCTTAGGACATCATGCTCTTCTCTATAAATTCTGATGCCAAAATGGAAGAGCTACAGGGTTGCAGGCATATTTGGGAGCAGATGGTAATACCTACTGCTGTGTCCAAATAGGCTGGTAGGCATATTTATCTGATACGTTTTTGAATTATGGTAAGAAGCCAACCATCTCTCTTTATTCACTACCCAGGAACACATGCTTTCAAGTAAAGATACCCCATTCTGTAGAGCCTGCTTGCCAGTTTAAAATAAATAAATAAATAAATAAATAATCTACTTTCTGAATTTTTATTTTCTTTTAATTATAATCATCACGAAAAGAGGATACTTTGTATGACTCTTTTAATGTTTTCTTTTAGAAGTATTTCTTTAAAGCACTTGTGTATAAATAAGACCATTGCATATTAACATCACACACTAATTGGAACAGATTTTCCCCTGAGTTGCTTAAAATATAGACTTTTCAAATCTGCAGTGTTTCCTAACCCTTCAGTATAGCTCTCCCCAACTCTAATTAATTCACATTGCAAAAGCAATGAGTTTGATCTCAGCTGTAGATGTCACAGTGACTTATCCTTTCAATGAGGTGATAATTGGTGTCTGGTTAATTCTATTCATAGAAACCATGGGCTATAAAAAAGTAATCCTCACTTTCATTACACAGCGTGAAGCTTTCAGTAACACCTATGTTGTTTCCTACTATAGAATATTTTTATTCTTATAAACATAATTACAATTGTAGAAATGCATCCCGTAAGCAAATATCTGCTACCTGCCCAATAGTAATTCAAGTAGAGATTGTCCTCCTACTTTGCACACAGTTAGATGGGCTTTGACACTGAAGAAGATGATGTGACTTACCTCCAAAACCTGCAACACACCCAGGCAGGCATAAGTTAAAGTATCGCCTTGCAAAATAATCTCTAAAGACTAAGACTGATACAGTGTGTAGACATTTATTCAAGACAAAGATGATTAGCAATACACAAGGCAGTTTCATATATTCCATTTTTAGTGTGTAACATTTTGACACATGTGAGAGACACAGCCTCTCTGTATATATTTTTAGATAATGAGACAAATAAGAAAATGAATAATCATGAACCAGCACCCAACTGAAGAACTAGAATATCACCACCATAGTTTTAATTTACATGGATTGCTTTTTACCTCTCCCATCACCTGTTCCTAATAAATGTGTACATGGCCTGCTGTGTTTATCACTGTACTGTCTTTTTAAAGGTTTTATCACATTTGTAAACACATGCACAATTTTATTATTTTTATAAAATTTTTATCAAAATGTCGTTGTATTCACTTGCTTTTTCCAATCAATATTGTGTTTCCGAGAATTACCCATTCAATTTTATCAGACCACAGTTTTTCTTTTTTACTGTCACATAAATACCAGTAATGTGACTATACCACAATGTATGTATTCATTTCTTTATATAGAGATATCACAGTTGTTTCCAGAATTTTACTAACATAGACAATACCACTGTGAATATGTTTGTGTAATTCTCCTGGTGTAAGAGTCTCTCTAGGAATAGAATTTCTTCCTTGTAATACATACAAATGATGAATTTTACAAAATATACCTAATTTTTCCCTAAAATGTTGTATCCATTTGTATTTTTTCCAATAGCATGTAAGATCCACATAGTTGCCAAGAGTTAATATAAGTCAATGGGTACATGATACACGTAATTGTAATGATTACTCTTTTCATCATTAGTAACTTTGCTGATTACATTACAGACATTCAAATTCTAATAATAATAAATATAAATAATAACTAAAAAGAAATAGCCCAGGCATGATGGCTCATGCCTGTAATCCCAGCACTTTGGGAGGCTGAGGCTGGTGGATCATTTGAGGTCAGGAGTTCGAGACCAGACTGGCCAACATGGTGAAACCCCGTCTCTACTAAAAATACAAAAATTAGCCAGGTATGGTGGTGCGTGCCTGTAGTCCCAGCTACTCAGAAGGCTGAGGCAGGAGAATCACTTGAACCCAGGAGACGGAGGCTGCAGTGAGCCGACATCACACCACTGCACTGCAGCCTGGGAAACAACAAAAATGATACTGAAAATAATAAATCTATGGACAAAAGAACAGGAGTCAAAAATAGGAGGCAAGAGAGCACACTGGAATTTGAGGGAAAAGACAGAAATGCAATTTTTGGAGCAAGAATCATCATTAATGTGTGTGATTTGAGGGGATACATAGTTTATGAGCATTTGCTAATTTTTTATAATCACACAAAATCCATATAAATAGATTCACTTTGATTATATATAAATATATTAATACTGTTAAAAAATTAATCCACTTCTAATAAACAAAATCCCCTGACCGCTGAGTTATCACATCCCAATTCCAGGTCCCTCCCTGGATCTTTTATGATGGTCAGCAAGCATGCCTGCCAGACGAGGCAAAGGGAAACATCTTTATTGCATTGGATGGTACACAAACCCAATGTTTACTCCTTAGGAAAACACCATCTCTATCTTTCAAGGCTCTTCATTATACAAGCATCCTTGAAAAACAGTTCATAACAAAGACAGGGCTTCTGCTCACAAGATCTGTAGAAACATGAGACCCATAGAGAATTGTCTCCCAACAATTTCCTTCAGAGAGGATGTGCACTTGATTGCATCAAGAGCCATGGTGTCCCAGCACTATGGGAGGCCGAGGTGGGCGGATCACGAAGTCAGGAGATTGAGACCATCCTGGCTAACATGGTGAAACTCCGTCTCTACTAAAAATACAAAAAAGTAGCCGGGCGTGGTGGCAGGCGCCTGTAGTCCCAGCTACATGGGAGGCTGAGGCGGGAGAATGGCTTGAACCTGGGAGGAGGAGCTTGCAGTGAGCCGAGATTGCACCACTGCACTCCAGCCTGGGCGACAGAGTGAGACTCCATCTCAAAAGAAAAAGGAAAAAAAAAAGTGTGCTACTAACCTGTGGCCTCTTTAAGCCCTTCGTGCAGTCCTTAGCTTAAGTCATAAGTATGAGGTTTAGTCCCCCAAAACCTTTGCTTTAGGCCCCAATCTGAATCTCCTAATTAGAGTGCTGATACTGCATTTGTTTTGAGGACAGGTTTTCTCAAGTCCTTTGCCTGTGTGCAGGGATCAAGAAAACATAATGTCTGCCATGCTTGCAAATCAGAGAGTATGACTCTTATGCCTAGGAATCAGCCACTGCTTAGATCGAGCTAACTGTTGCCCTGAGTGTATGCAAACCAAATGTTGCCTTATATTCTGATGTTTCAAGAGAAGAATGAAATCTGTATTTTGATGAGAAAACACCTAATTTTCAAATGTTGCTGATTAGTTGAAGTTGATTAATAATATTTTCAGAAACATGAAATGCAACACAGAACCTAGGGGGTAAGGGAGATAAGAACAGTGACTTTAACATTTCGAAGGTCCTTGGTGACCTCACTCATCAAAGTGTACCTCAGATATCATGTTACAATGAAGGCATCCCTGACACGCACTCCTACACCCCAATTATAGCTTCATTCATGAAGCCTCCATAGCACCATGTAAACCTCATTTACTTTAGCACAACACATAATCATAATACTTTTTTGCTAATTTAGTTAAAACATGTTTACTGTTCTAGAGGCAATTAAACTGAAACTATTACAATTAATCTGTATCAAACAGAAATCATCTGTATCTCCACCTGAAAAATATATCTTACATAATTTTCTACAAGTTAACATCTAATTGTAAAAAGAGTCATGGGACACAAAAATATCTAATCAGTGTACAAATTAGTGCTTGAAAATAATTTTCAGTGCTTGAGTTTAACCAAAATGTCGCATTCCATTTGTGAGATTGACAATTGTTTCTTGGGGCTTTTTGTTTGTTTGCTTTGATAAATTGTATTGTGTATATTTAAGGTCTACAACATGATGTTATGGGATACTCAGAAACTCACAGTTATCCCTTTTTGTGGCAACAGTGGCTAAAATCTACTCATTTGGCATGAATCTCATGTCAAGTACAATTTTATTACCTATAGTCCTCAGGTTGCACATGAAATCTCTAGAGTTGGTCATCCTACATATCTGCTACTTTGTGTCCTTTGACCTACATCTCCCCATTTCCTGTTGTCCTCTAGCTCTGTGTATTTGAAATGTATTTTTTTTTTTTTTGTTCCGTGTATAGGTGAAATCATCCAATATTTTTCTTTCTGAGTCTGGCTTATTTCACTTAGCCTAATGTCCTCCAAGGTTGTTTTTGTTACGGCAAATGGCAAGATCTCATTCTTTTGTGGGACTGAATAATATTCCATTGTATATATGTACCACAGGGGTTTTTAATCCATTTGTTCATCAATGAACAGATTGTTTCCATATCTTGGCTATTGAGAACAATACTGCGAGGAACATGGGAATGCAAATATCTTAACAAGGTGATGATTTATTTCCTTTGGGTATTTGCTCAGAAGAGGGATTACTGAGTCATATGGTAGTTCTATTTTTAATTTATTTTGAAACCTCCATACTGTTTTCCATAATGGTTCTACCAATCTACATTCCCATATACAGTGTATTAAAGACTCTTTAAACCAGGTGTGGTGGCTCTTGTCTATAATCCCAACAGTTTGGGAGACTGAGGCAGGAGGATTACTTGAGGCCAAGAGTTCGAGACAAGCCCCAAGAGACTTCCTCAGGCCCTGCCTGTCAACAGATAAATTTTTTAATATACTACAAATGTGTTGATTCCATAGCTCAATCTGGAGAAAACTGACATTGTAACAACTTAAATACATTTGATTTTTGTATGTTGACTTTGTATTCTGCAACCCTAGTTCAAATAGCCTTTTTATAGATTTCTTCAGATTTTCTATGTAGACAGTCACATTGGCTGTGAATAAAGGTCATTTTAATTTTTTCTATTTATATGCCTTTTATTATAGTTGTTGTGCTGTTGTTACACAAGCTAAGACTTGCAGTATGTTGGGTAGGAGTGGTGAAAATAGGCATCTTGCCTTGTTTCTGATTTTAGGAAGAAAATCTTCAGTTTTTAAACATTAAGTGTGAAATTAGCTGTAGGGTTTTTTTTTTTTTTAAATAAATACCACTTATTAGCAACTATGTTTTTTAATGCCTATTTTGCTGCCAGTTTTTACCATGAATGGATGTTGATATCAGTTGTTGGTTGATTTTTCAAATGTTGGGCTAGCCATTCTTGAGATAATCTCCATTTGGTCATGAAGTATTATCGCCTTTGTCTATTTGCTAGATTTGATTTGCTATTAGTTTTCTGAGAATTTGTGCTTCTATGATCATGAGGGACACTGCTTTACAGATTTATTTTCCTGTGATGTCTTTGCCTGATTTGGGTGTCAGGATAATGCTAGCCTCATAAAGTTTTCCCTCCTCTTCTGCTTTTTGTAATAGTTTGTATGGAAATAGTTTGTTGTTTTGTTGTTGTTGTTGTTGTTAAATATTTTATGAAATTTATTAGGGAAGCCATCTGGGCCTAAAGTTTTCTTTCCTAATTTTAATTTTTTATTCCAATAGTTTTTGGTGTACAGGTGTTTTTTTTTGTTACATGAATAAGTTCTTCCTCGGTAATTTCTGAGATTTTAGTGCACCTGTCACCTGAGCAGTGTACACTATACCCAGTATGTAGTGTTTGATGCCTCAGTCCCTCCCAACCTTCCCCCAACCCTGAGTCTCCAAAGTCTGTTATATCATTCTCATGCCTTTGCATCCTCCTAGCTTAGCTCCCACTTATAAGCAGGAACATAGGATATTTGGTTTTCCTTTCCTGAGTTATTTCACTTAGAATAATCATCTCCAGCTCCATCCAAGCTGCTGCAAAATACATTATTTGGTTCCTTTTCATGCCTGAGTAGTATTCCATGGCATATGTACATTCTTTATCCACTCATTGGTTGATGGGCACTTAGGTTGGTTCCATACCTTTGCAACTGAGAGTTGTGGCTGCTATAAATATGCATGTACATGTGTCTTTTTCACATAATGACTTTCTAACGTTTTCTTTGCTTGAAGACTTCAACTTCCAGTTCGATTCATTTAATTGACATAGGACTATTCAGGTGACTATTTCCGCTTGAGTGAGCATTGGTACTTTGTTTCTGAAAAAGAATTATTGCATTTCATTTAAGTTGTTGAACTTATGTTAATAAAGTTGAGCTTAATATTCTCTTATTATATTTTTATTATCTGTATTGAGGCCATGTATCCCTTTTCATTCTTGATATGTCTTTTTTTTCTTTCTACTTGGTCACTCTGGCTAGAAGTTTATCAATTTTATTGATCTTTTTGTAGAACTGTTTTTGGTTTCATTGATTTATGTATTGTATTTCTGTTTTTCATATTATTTATGTCTGCTGTTTATTATTTTCTTTCTTCTGCTTGCTATTCTCTTTCTAGTTTCTTAAATAGAAGGTTAGATCATTAACTTGAGAACTTTTTTCTTTTCTAATAGAAGCAGTTAATGCTATAAATTTCCCTCTATGTGGCTGTTTAGCTACATCCGCGCCGCCCCCCCACCTCAAATTTTGACAGATTGTGTTTTTATTTTTATAAAATTTAAAATGCTTATAATTTCCCATGTGACTTCCCTTTTAACCCATGAATTACTTAGAAATTTCTGTGTTAATTTCCAGATATTAGTGGATTTTCTAGATTATCTATTACTAATTTCTGCTTGAATATGTTATAGTCAGAAAACATTATTTACATAATTTCAATTCTCTTAAATTTTTTAAGACTTGTTTTATGGCCTGGAATATGGTTTATCAAGGTGCATATTTCTTGTGCATCTGAATAAACTGTGTAGTCTGCTGTCATTGGATAGAGGGTTCTATCAATACAAATTAGGTCAAGTTGACTACTAGTGTTATTCATATTTCCTGTGTCTTTACTGATTTTCTGTCTAATTGTTTTATCAATTGCTGAGCAAAGAATGTTGAAACCTCTAACTGTAATTATGGATTTGCTTAATTCTCCTTCTAGTTCATTAATTTTTGTTTCTAGTATTTGGAAGTTCTGTTGTTAGGTGTATATACATTTAAGATTGTTATGTGTTCTAGGTTGATTAACCCATTTATCACTATCCAATGTCCCTCCATATCCCTGTTCTGAAGCCTAGTTTTATTTTAATATAGCCATTTCTACTTTTTTTGATTGGCATTTGCACTTTCTTTTGCACTGCATTGGTGTCTTTTGTACTTTTCATTTGAACCTAGCTGTGTCCATATATTTAAAGCAGGTTTCTTGTCAATAGCATATAATAACAGTATTGGGTTTTTAAACATAAAATCTGAAAATTTATATATTTTAATTTGTGTGTTTAGAACATTTACACATGATGAAATTGTTGATATGGTTAAGGTTCATAATTTTTTATTTGTCTTTCTAAATTTCTACAGTATTAATCATCTTTATATTCAAAGCACATTGCACATAACATGAACACAATAGATGTTTATTAAGTTTATATATCTTGAATGATAGTGGTTTCAGATTCATTTTCTTTTTCAGTCTACTGTGGATTTTTCCTAAACAGAGTATCTCTAATATTTTCAAGTCATAACTTTTTCATATGTTATAAGTGAATAGAATAACTATTACACCTAATTTGTAAATCACATTTTATTTATTTACTTTTGAATACACTTCCCTTGTCCATGAAAAACAAGAGTAATATAGTAGCTATTCCCCAATCTATGAATATTCAGTTATTTACCATTAATATGTTTACTGCATGTGATATTTATAACAATAATAATATGAGTCAGTTGAGGAAATAAAAACAGCATACATTTATTTTAAATAACTTGGTATAGAAATCAGTAGCAGGATACAGTCATGAATGAAGAATCACCTATTCAACATCTGTGTCTTCTTTAGTTTCCTGTAGTATTATCTGTAGAGAACTTTGCTCTATAATAGATAATACGTTTAACATTTGAAAGTGGTGCATTATTTCTAAGAAGAGAACATGATAATGCATTAACATTAGCATGTTTGTAACAATAGTGAGCCTAGTGTTTTATTACCATCCAAAACATTATAAACCTTCCCCATGTCAAATAAAAGTTTAAGAGTGAGTCTTCTAAAGAGGCATGACTTTCTATCTGGAGAAGAACCCCAAAGGTAAAATGAGAGAAAAGAAAATGACAGGGACCCTCAAAAACCATTGTAAAATCCTTGCAGATAGAAGGTGACATTAGTGAGAGAAGAATTTTTTGTTAATTAGGTTTTCAAAGGTCTTATTCCCACATTCAACACGAAACCCAATTGAGTTTTAAGCATGATGGTAATAATACCTAGGTGAAACCTGAGAGTAAACAGTATCCCATTTGCCCCAACCTGAAAGTTCAATTCTTTAATGGAGTACGGACTTTACTATATTGGCTGGTTCTATGAGGTTTTGTTTAGTTTCCTTGTGATTGGGAATTTTAGCAAATGTAGTACTAGTTACAGGCAGATATATGTCCAAGTCATTCTCTGTGACTATTCACTTACTTCTCATTCCACAAATGCTTACTGAGTGTGTTGGGCGCTGTCCCAAGTGCTGAATAGGCTTATTACTATGAAAAGGAGTTTTAAGAGTTGATACTGGAAATGGGGACTATTATTAATTGCTGTATGACAAATGTCCACACTCAAGCTACCTAGAATTCCTATAAGCCTACTGATGTCTTGGGAAACAATTTGCAAGACTCACAATGTATTTTTTAAAGGAATAAAACTTTAGTAAGAACCAGCGTCATAAGGTGATTGGAGATTTACAGAAATGTACAGTTCCAGAAAAATATGCAGCTATTTAAAGAAATTTTTAACCTGTCATCATTGTCAATGGAAAAATATATCATTGAGATGTCATTAAGAGTTATTTCAAGAGTGCAGCAACTCAGCTAAAGATGATGCAACTTGAAATCACTGATGTTTTGAGTAAGGACATGGTCTTTGTTCAAGAGTCATCATTAGTTTTACCTCACTTAGGAAGATGAAAATGTTTTTCACGTTTGTATGAAAGTGCCAGGCTGCCAACTATTAATGATACCTGAAGCTGCTGCCCTTCATTCAAAAATAGGCTTATAAAAATTGCAATAATGGCCACTGAAGACCTAATAACACTGACATATTCACTATTCAATCTGTGGAAATACTAGAATGATTATAAATATATAATATCTAAGAAGCCATTACCCATGTGGTACAATCTCAGAATGATGTTCTGATTAAAGACACACAGCTCACAACAAAAAATCAATTCAATAGTCTTCAACCGTCAAAAAATAATAAATCCTGTCATTTGCACAAATATAGATGGAACTGGAAGTCATTATGTTAAGTGAAATAAGCCAGGCACAGACAGACAAATATTGCATGTTCTTACTTATATGTGGGAGCTTAAAAATGTACGTTACGGAGATAGAGAATAGAATGATTGTTACCAGAGGCTGGGAAGGGTATGGAGGGCCAGGGAGATGAAGAGAGGTAGGTTAATAGGTACAAACATACATTTAGATAGAAGAAATTCTAGTGTTCAATAGCACAGTAAGGTGACTGTAGTTAACAACAGTATATTTCAAAATAGCTAGAAGGGAATATTTAAAATGTTCCCAATACAAATAAATAAATGTTCAATGTGATGAATATCCTAAATACCTGAATTTGATCATTACACATGTATGCATGTATCAAAATATCACATATGCCCCATAAACATGTACAAACGTGTTTCAATAAAAAATAAAAACTGGAAAAAATTTCAAAATAAACTTGTCTCTTTTCATTTTTCAAACACAGTGAAAGGAGTAAATATGGCATAGCATTACTACTTTATTTACCTTCTGCTTTTCCCACATATTATAGATGTTTCCTTATTTCTTACTTTGGAAACTTTCACAAAACTATTTTCCCCAGCCTTGACAAGTATGTTGACATTACCCTCCTACCCTAACCCTTTGTACTTACTCTGCATTATAAAATCTCAAAATCCTCAGTCAGGAAAAATGGGAGAGGAGAATCTAAACAGGCAAGCAGGATTCTATTTAGAAGAAATAGAGGAAAGTTTATGAATCTTAATAGAATAGTGATAGTTTTGCTACATGGGATCAATTTGTAGGCCCTTGCATACTAAGAGTTAGTAGAGTCATAAAGAAGCTTCATGGAGCATTTATTCTAATTCATGAATGAAAAACTTTGGTCGGAAAGGTTAAATGCTGTGCCCCAGATCAAATATTAATATTCATACTGAATCTGGGGAGCAATTGTCCCAACTACATACTCATTATTTGAGCACTGTGCCCATAGCAGCAGTCAGCAAACTATAGACCTTGGACCAAATCTGGCCCACTTCCTGTTTTTGCCAATGAAGTATTATTAGAACACAACCACACTTACTTGTTTACCTATTATTTGGGACTATGGCTCACAAGGCCTAAAATTTTTATTATCTAAACATTTACAGAAGGCCCTTTTCAAGAGTAGGATCACTGTCAACTTGTGTCAAGTCCTTCAGTGCAAGAATATCTTACCTACGCCACCCCACTCAACACATACACACACTTAAACGCAGCCACATTAAAGGGTTTTGTTGACTTTTTTAGTAAGTCACACATTATTTGAGAAAGATCATCTTTTTACTAGGGGGTAAAAATAGGAGTAATGTTGAGTGAAAAACCCTTGTGGTCCCTTCAAAATAGCTCACATTTATTGAGTGCTTATCATTGTTCTGGCACAGTCCCTAGGTGCTTTACAATATTTACTCATTTAATACAGAAAATCTGTAATTATCTATTATAGCATATTGAGGAAACAGAGACTACGGACGTTAAGTAACTTGCTAAAGTATAGCTATGAAGTGGCAGGGTCAGGTTTCAAATCCAGACACTGACTCCAGAGCTCACAGGCATAAGTTCTTTCACAGCCTCTACAAATACTAAGAAAACCTTTGTCTTCTGCAATCTCAGCAAGGTAGGCAAGGCTATATTTGAATATCCAGGGCTAATTTGGAGTAGTCTGTGTTAATGTTTGTAAAGTATAAAGTTCCTTTCAAGCATATGTTCAACAAATACTTCTTGACCATCTACTGCAAGCCAGACTTCTTTTTTTTTTTTTTTTTTTTTTTTGAGATAAAGTCTCACTCTGTCACCCAGGCTGGAGTGCAGTGGCACGATCTCGGCTCACTGCAACCCCGACCTCCTGGGTTCAAGCAGTTCTCATGCCTCAGCCTCCCGAGTAGCTGGGATTACAGACGCCTGCCACCACGCCCAGCTAATTTTTATATTTTTAGTAGAGACGGGGTTTCACCATGTTGGTCAGGCTGGTCTCAAACTCCGAACCTCAGGTGATCCACTCACCTCGGCCTCCCAAAGTGCTGGGAACACAGGCGTGAGCCACCGTGCCTGGCCCAGACTTCATTTTATTAGCTCAAGATGGTCCCTTTCTTGACAGCTTTTGAAATTTACAAGAACTTTCTTTTCTGGTAGGTTCAAGGGAAGAATAAGGACACAAGAATCAAGAGTTTAGGGCTCTGGCCAGGTACGGTGGCTCGCGCCTGTAATCCTAGCACTTTGGGAGGCTGAGGTGAGCAGATCACTTCGGGTCAGGAGTTCGAGACCAGCCTGGACAACTTGGTGAAACCCCGTGTCTACTAAAAATACAAAAATCAGGCAGGTATGGTGGTGCACACTTGTAATCCCAGCTACTCGGGAGGCTGGGACAGGAGAATCTCTTGAACCCAGAAGGTGGAGATTGCAGTGAGCTAACACCACTGTACTATAGCCTGGGCAACAGAGTGAGACTCTGTCTCAAAAACGAAACAAAAAAAAAAAAAAAAAAAGATTTTAGGGCTCTGGTGGAAAACAGGATTATTATGTTCTGTTTGACATCAAGCGATTGTGTTGAGTGAAGAGCAGGCATATTTTGAAAACGAAAGGAATGTGGAATTTTAAAGCCAGAAAATAATGACTTTGAATTTAAAATTTAACTTTGGAAAAGTTACTACAAGCTCCATGAGCCTCAACTTTCTTATTTTTGGTAGTTTGGGATATTCACTTCCCTGTGTTTTCCATAAGGTTAAGTGAGATTATGTATGTGATGAACTGTAGCACAAAGTAAGTAACTTATCTGGCACTCAGCATTCTCTGTATTTTCCTTGAAAACACTTCTCTATATGTTTCTCATATTTCAATCCTGGCTCCTAGTTCTTTTTCCTCCTTGAAATGCCACCTACATTTCTTTATGGAAGGACAATGCCCCCTTGGTATGCAGGAGTATAGTGGCTGCCTTGAGGACCTTCTCACAGTTTTTCTCATTCTTGAACTTATTGGTAAACCACTGAAAAATGGTCACACATGGGTAATACATATAATTTTAAGTTTATTATTTGTGATTTATCTTCTCTATTACATTCATCTATGCACATTCTATTTCTGACTATGAAAATACCAACTCTTCAGGGCCAAGGACCAAATCTCTGCTTTGGTAACTGGGGAAATTTGTGGATGTTGCACGCATTTTTAGTAATAAAATATTTTAGAGGACTCGCTAAGGTTACCTTAAGTAATGTTGGAAAAACAACAGAGAGAAAAATCCAAGAGAGAAAAAAAGCCAACTCGAAAACAGTGGAAATAAGTTTTTTGGGTTTTTTTGTGTGTAGTTGTTTTTTGTTTGTGTGGTTTTTGGGGTTTTTTTGTTCTTTTGTTTATTTTATTTTATTTTATTTTATTTTTTGCTTGTCTAGGGGCAAGAATTACAGCTCTGACATAAATAGGAAAATTCAGCTTGTGAGTGTCACTCTGTATATCACTTCAGCCATAATGACTGTTTTTCATTATTTCTCTTTTCTTCTCTTCTCCATGGCGTCTGTTTCTTCAGTTTTTGATATCGTATGGTACCTACACACTATCATTTCTTTGTATCTCTTTGTTGCAGTTTGCTATGGTCAGCTTTCTTGTTTCACTGGCCCAATTCCCCAGACGTCTCTGACTCACCTAACCAGTCATCTCTGTTCACATTTTAAAAAAGCATTTGCCCAAAGCCACACCAGATGCTGTTATCCTGCCCAAATATTATCCACTTAAAATAGATGCTCATTGTTAGTCATTTCAGCTGTGACCAAGGGAATGGCATCCTGATGTACAGAATTCAGCCACCTATATTTCCTAGGAAAAATTTCAGCCCACTTTCCACAGCTAGAGGGAGGGGTGAGGACAAGAAGGTTGTGGCTAAATGATTGAAAAGGCAGCCAAGAATTTAGAATCCATTCTAGGGATTATAATGGTTTATAAAGGTGATAATAATCCGGTGCAGGAAACAAGCAAATCAGTATATAAAGGCTGATGTGAGACAAAAATCAGTCTTTTGGCTCCTAGCCTTCTTAAGAGGGACAGATTTTCTCTTCATTTCCCCCAGTAACTGTCCCAAAGTGTGGCACATGATAGGCTATCCATATGTTTGTTTAATATGTATTGAACAGCATGGGTTCTAGATTAAACCAAACATCTCCATATTAAAACTACAATTACCGTGCTTCTCACTCTGTATTAGTCTCAATGAATAGTATCAGTCAGAAAGAGGCTCAGTGTTCTATACCCATAGATTTAGAATATTTTCATAAGTCATCTTTAGTGAAAAATGTGTAGAGGTCATACTTCAATTCAATTTGGTGCTGTTCTGGAAGTGATCCTTATGTAAAAAGAAAACTTAAGTCCAGGTTATGTAAGTGAGTTAATCATTAACAGAATCACCTTGAAAATTTATTTAGTTTCTTATATATCAGCAAATTATATGTGTAAGTTGCATATGTATTCACTTTTGTAAGGCTAGTCCAAAATGTTTTCACTGGTCGAGAAAGCGAAACCACAAGAATCTGCTAAAAGTGAGCAGCTTAGAGTTGGACACAAGTAGCTGACAGTCCTTCCTGGGGACAATTTCAGCCTGAGCAAAAGACCTCTCTAGATTCGAGAGGTTTCAATTAATATAGAGCTTGGAAAGGTCTGGTAGTGTACAATATATAAAATATTTAAAACATTTGGACTTTATATCTTATGGCAATGTGAAAGGAAAGAGATGCATTCGACCCTGTATATGGCAGTGAGGCAGCAAACAGACAATTAAGAAAAATCTGAAGGCCAAATGTCAGAAAAAAGAGCATTAACCCTGAGTTGTTACATTTTAAAAATGTCCTTGGCTTACAATGAAGTATAAGTGCTAATGTGACCATTTATTTGTCTATTTATAGGAGGGAAAAAAAGCCCCGAGTTTCTAAAGTGTTTGGAAATGGATCTTTATTCCTCCTGAAAAATAACGAGGAGCTGTTATTTTCACCCTAAGGGTCAAAAATAGGAAGAAATGTCCATTAGTACCTGTCAAAGCTTACATATGCACTATTCGCATCTTGAAGGAAGAATTTGCATGCTGTATATTTTCCTTGGCAAAAACCAACATTTTATCTGAGAGAGAAGTAAGTAATTACTATAAAATGTTCACACTTAATGATAAAAGTAGAATATTTATTCTAGGAATCCCACATATGTAGTTATAAAATAATTTAAAAGGTGATATGTTCTCGTGTCCATCTTTCTTTTCAGTCTTGATCTTTTTATCGTAATGCCATTAAAATCACAGAAAGAGAAAGTCACTCTAAGTGTTGACCAAAAAAATCACTAAATACGTTATTTATCAGGCTTGTAAGCAGCCACAAAAAAACTGTTTTGTAATGAAATAACTGTAAAATTACAGAATCATACATTATAATCAATATCTCCTTTTGTGCTTAACTATGCAGTAACAAAGAAGTTTCAAAGGAATCTTTTCAGGGAAAAATAATCTTTCCCTGTCTGTGCTAAAAATGATTGATTAAAAGTGTCCTTCATTTTATAGTGTTAAAAATACATATGAGAGAGTGGCTAAGAAATATTTAAACATTAGAGAAAATAAAGTGTTGGTATTTTGATAAATGTAGAGATCTCGTTGGATGGCTCTTTTGATGAGAGATCAAAACAACAGTCCTTGAGCTATGAAGCAATCTACTCTGGCTCTTTCAAGTGTCCTTCTCCAAGCACCTTGCCCACATTTTGCTATAGTGTGTGTCATTTGGAGTACATTTTTACTACCATTATCAGGCACAAAGGTCAGTACATTACCTCTGCTTAACAATAGCACTCTCAGATCCCATTCATTTACCGTCCTTGAAATTCTCTAGATGTTATATACATTGACTTTGGCTCCCAGAAATATGTGTCAATGGGAACTTTTTTTTATTATTATTGTACTTTAATTCTGGGATACATGTGCAAAACATGCGGGTTTGTCACATAGGTATACACATGCCCTGGTGGTTTGCTGCACCCATGAACCTGTCATCTGCAATAGTTATTTCTCCTAATGCTGTCCCTCCCCTAGACCCGTAACCCCTGACAGGCCCTGGTGTGTGATGTTCCCCTCCCTGTGTCCATGTGTTCTCATTGTTCAACTCCCACTTGTGAGTGAGAACATGCAGTGTTTGGTTTTCTGTTCCTGTGTTAGTTTGCCAAGAATGATAGTTTCCAGCTTTATCCATGTCCCTGCAAAGGACATTAAATCGTCATTTTTTTATGGCTGCATAGTATTCTATGGTGTAAATGTGCCACATTTTCTTTATCCAGTCTATCATTGATGGGAATTTGGGTTGGTTCCAAGTCTTTGCTATTGTGAATAGTGCTGCAGTAAACATACATGTGCATGTGTCTTTATAATAGAATGGTTTATAATCCTTTGGGTATATACCCAGTAATGGGATGGCTGAGTCAAATGGTATTTCTGTTTATGTGATGGATTATGCCTATTGATTTGCATATGTTGAACCAGCCTTGCATCCCAGGGATGAAGCCAACTTGGTCGTTGTGGATAAGCTTTTTGATGTGCTGCTGGATTCGGTTTGCCAGTATTTTATTGAGGATTTTTGCATCGATGTTCATCAGGGATATTGGCCTGAAATTTTCTTTTTTTGTTGTGTCTCTGCCAGGTTTTGGTATCAGGATGATGCTGGCCTCATAAAATGAGTTAGGGAGGAGTCCCTCTTTTTCTATTGTTTGTAATAGTTTCAGAAGGAATGGTACCAGCTCCTCTTTGTACCTCTGGTAGAATTTGGCTGTGAATCTGTCTGGTTTTGGGCTTTTTTTGGTTGGTAGGCTATTAATTACTACCTCAATTGCAGAACTTGTTATGGTCTATTCAGGGATTTGACTGAGACCCACCTCACATGCAAAGACACACAGGCTCAAAATAAAGGAATGGAGGAACATTTACCAAGCAAATGGAAAAAAAAAAAAAAGCAGGAGTTGCAATCCTAGTCTCTGATAAAATGGACTTTAAACCAACGAAGATCAAAAAAGATAAAGAAGGGCATTACATAATACTAAAGGGATCATTGCAACAAGAAGAGCTAACTCTCCTAAATATATATACACACAATACAGGAGCACCCAGATTAATAATACAAGTTCTTAGAGACCTACAAAGAGACTTAGACTCCCACGGAATAATAGTGGGAGACTTTAACATCCCACTGTCAGTATTAGATAGATCAATGAGACAGAAAATTAATAAAGATTGTCAGGACTTGTACTTAGCTCTGGAAGAAGCAGACCTGGTAGACATCTGCAGAATTCTCCACTCCAAATCAACAGAATATACATTCTTCTCAGGAGCACATCACACTTATTCTAAAATTGCCCACATAATTGGAAGTAAAACACTCCTCAACAATGCAAAAGGATGGAAATCATAACAAACAATCTCTCAGACCACAGTGCAATCAAATTAGAACTCCAGATTAAGAAACTCACTCAAAACCACACAACTACATGGATACTGAACAACCTGTTCCTGAATGACTACTGGGTAAATAATGAAATTATGGCAGGAATAAATAAGTTCTCTGAAACCAGTGAGAACAAAGACACAACATACTAGAATCTCTGGGACACAGCTAAAGCAGTGTTTAGAGGGAAATTTGTAGTACTAAATGCCCATGGGAGAAAGCAGGAAAGATCTAAAAATAGACACCTTAACATCACAATTTAAAGAACTAGAGAAGCAAGAGCAAACAAATTCAAAAGCTAGCAGAAGACGAGAGATAACTAAGATCAAAGCAGAACTGAAGGAGATAGAGACACGAAAAACCCGTTAAAAAAATCAATGAATCCAGGAGTTGTTTTTTTGAAACAATTAACAAAATAGATAGACCGCTAGCCAGACTAATAAAAAGGAAAAGAGAGAAGAACTAAATAGATGTAATAAAAAATGATAAGCAGGATATCACCACTGATCCCACAGAAATACAAACTACCATCAGAATACTATAAACAACTCTATGCAAATAAACTAGAAATTCTAGAAGAAATGGATACATTCCTGGACACATACACCCTCCCAAGGGAACATTTTCTTTTTAAAACAATGTAGTCAACAGTTTAGAATCCCACTTCTGGTTAAGTGGGATAGAACCAGAAGAGGGATAGAACTTTGTGATTAAGTGGGAGGCTCTGGAGTCAGACTGCAGGAGTCATATGCTATCTCTACTGCCTATAGCTATGTAATCTTGGGAATTACCTAACCCTGTTTGTATATTATTTTACCCACCTCAAAAAAAGAGGATGATAAGATGATAGGATATCCTTTCTAAATTTGTGAAGGGTCTATTCAGGTAAAGCACTTCAAACAATATGTGACACATAGTAGTAGCAAGCTATTTTTATTATAAAATCAATATTCATATACAGTTTTTTATCACCTTTTTGAGCACAACCATTTTAAATTACTTTTCCATGTATTTTGAAGGGTTTAAAAATCTCATTCTAGAGTGGCAACATGGTAAATTGGTAGAGAAAAAGTCTTTTAATCAAAGATATTTGGTCATCTCTTACACCATGTGTAAACTTGGATAAGTTGTATAAACTCTCTAGACATCAGCTTTCTATTTTTAACGTGGGAGACATAAATTGAGAAATAAGTAATATAATGCATTCAGGGATCTAGTACAGTGATAGATATTCAATAGACAATAACAATGGATTATGATTTGACTAAATTAGATTGAATCCAGAATTCTACATGATCACATAAAATACCAGTGACTGAATTTAGAATGTTCAGGAAGTCATTGAACATTTAGTATTACATTGGTAGTTTCATCAAGCATATTGTGTACACTTAAGTATTAAACATCAGTAGAAACTAAGGGCACCCTTATTCCAGCAACACATCATCACCAGTGTATTAATCTGGTAACTCATGAACTGGATGAAATCCTAGCTCTCCTTAATCTACCTTTGTCATAACTGCAGCATATGGGCTGAATTTTGATGTGAGAAATCTGATACTCCCTAAAGTACATAAGCGCATATATATTGTGATCCTCTGTGTCCTGATCCCCTCCCTAAACTGTTTCCCTCAGCTGTCAAGAGCTGCCTACCAAAGGTTATGTCACCTCCCAGAGGAGATATGTGACCGATAACTAGCTAATTCAGTGACTCAGAGGCCCCAGTCCAATTGTAAACTAGTGCAGCCACTATGGAGAACAGTATGAAGGTTCCTCAAACAACTACAAATGCAACTACATGTTGTCCAGCAATCCCCCTACTGAGAATCTATCCAAAGCAAAGGAGATTGAAGAGACATCTGCATCTCATGTCTACTGCAGCTCTTTCACAATAGCGAAGATATGGAATCAACATATACAAAATGGAATATTATTCAGCCATAAAAATGAATAAAATCCTGTCATTTATGGCAACATAGATGGAACTGAAGGATGTTAAGTGAAATAAGCCAGAAACAAAAAGTTAAACGCTGCATGCTCTCACCCATATGTGGAAGCTAAAACAAAGTTGATCTAACAGAAGTAAACAGTAAAACAGAGGATATTAGAGGCTGGGAAGGGTCGGAGAAAGGAGGAATAAGGAGAGGTTTGTTAAAGGATACAAAATTACATCTGGATAACAAGAATAAGTTATAGTGTTCTATGGCACTGTAGGATGACCACAGTTAACAGTAATATATAGTTTCGAATAACTACAAGGAGAATATTGAACATTACCAACACAAAGAAATGATAAATATCTGAGATGATGGATATGCTAATTACCCTGATCTGATCACTACACATAAGTATTGAAACATGGCTATGCTAATTACCCTGATCTGATCACTATATATTGAGTATTGAAACTATTGTACTCTATAAATATGTACAGTTATTATTTTTCAATTACAAATAAATAAATAAAGTCCTCTCCCACTGCCTCAGTTTTCTGGCACAATTCTGAAGGGCTGTCCCAGCTCCAGGGCTCACTGCAGGATCGACTGGGTCCTCTGTTGTAACCATATTGCAGATAGTATTTTCCTGTGCCATCCATACTTTCCTGCAGCTGTATCTCCTGAGAACACTCCCCAGTAAATAAACCTTCTAAACGCAACTCCTTTCCCAGAGACTGCTTCTGGAGAACACAGTCTAAGGCTTCCCCTAGTTTAAAGGCTTTATAAGAAAAAAGTGGAACATGAGCCAAATATTTATTTCTTATCTATCATGGCACAGCAAGCAATGGATGAATTCAAAGTGGAGCTGTTTTAAGAACTTGGTCAGCCCTTTGGAAGCCACAGCATGCCTCATAACAAACATATGAAAGCACACCCACATTCAACATTAATTATTTACTGCAAAATTCCAGAAAGGAATGGTGTAATTTTGCTTTTGAAATTATTTAACTATGGTATAATTAATGATGGGCCATGATTTTTCACCAGAACTCAGAAATTCTTGCAAAGTGGGAACAATGTATCCAGCAAACTGTTTTCCAATTTAATAAAACTTTTATGAATACTAAATTTAATAATTAATGAAGTTGACATAATGTTATGTCTTGCAGACATTTAATTAAACATTTATTCATTTTGATTTTGTGGGTTCTTTTTTGTATTACAAAGCCAATAAATTTAATTTCAAGGACTCAAATGTTATATGAAGGTCTTAGAATATCTCATAAGCCACTGAAAATGTCAAGGCCCTTGAAAATATCTGTATAGAAATCTAGCATACATTTACAAAATACAAAGCATAAACTTTTTCCTTTTTCTTATTAACTCTTATTTCTAGGCTGTGGTCAGGTAGATAAATGCTCAATGGCTTCAATGTAAATAGGTGTTTATTTAGAGCTCACTCAAGTTTGAGAGAAAGGAGAAAATATACACAGAGGGAATATTTGAATACAAAACTGACCGAGGTTAAGCTGGGGTCATTCCCTTTCCCATTTCCAAGGAAATGTTCCATGTCGTTAATCTTTATCTTGTGTAGGTAGGCATAGCTGTGTTTTTAACTATGGACCATCATATGTGACTAGTCCTCCCTCCCCCAGTAAAGTGATATTTCACAAGGCTCTCCCAACCAGGGTGCATTAAGCTATAAGTATACACATTTAGTCACAAATCTTTGCATGACACTATCTGCTATTAGCTTTAGAAAACTGGCTCTTTACATCATTTTTTCTCAATCTCTGTAAACATGAAAAAGGAGTAATAGATTCTGGCATGTGTATGTATTTTAATCCAGATGAACCAACCACATCTTATATTCACTATGTTTAATCATAAAAATCACCAAAGTTAGCAATGGAAAAGACTTACTACGTTAGGAAATAGGTCCATTAAGCTTATTCAAGATAATAACGTTTTCAGTCATCTGAATTCATTCCCACTCTGTTTCTATAAGCTATGGAGAAATATACACCCATGGTATTTTTTCATTAATAAGACCATCTTTGAAACATTCAACATAGTGAAGAGACAACCCACAGAATGAAAGAAAATATTTGCAACTGTACATCATATCTCATGAAAGGTTAAAAACCAGAATATATAAGGAGCTCAAACAACTCTAGAGAGAAAAAAAAACTAATAATCTGATTTTAAAATGGGCAAAAAGATGTGAATAGACATTTCTCAAAAGAAGACATACAAATGGCAAACAGGTATATGAAAAGGTGCTCAATATCATTGACCGTCAGAGAAATGCAAAACAAAACTGCAATAAGATCACCTTATCCCAGTTAAAATGGCTTTTATTCAAAAGACACGCAACAGCAAATGCTACCAAGGATGTGCAGAAAAGGGAACCCTTGTACACTGTTGGAGGGAATGTAAATTAGTACAACCACTATGGAGAACAGTTTGGAGGTTCCTCAAAGCACTAAAAATAGAGCTACCATATGTTCCAGCAATCCCACTGCTAGGTATATAACCAAAAAAAAGGAAATTATCATATTGAAGAGATATCTGCACTTCCATGTTTATTGCAACACTATTCACAATAGCCAAGATTTTGAGGCAACCTAATGTCCATCCTCAGATGAATGGATAAAGAAAATATGCATTCACACAGTGGAGTACTATTCAGTTATGAAATAGAATGAGATCCTGTCATTTGCAACAACAAAGATGGAACTGAAGGACATTATATTATGTGAAATAAGACAGGCACAGAAAGACAAATATTATATGTTCTCACTTACTTGTGGAAGCTAAAAATGCAAATAATTGAACTCATGGAGATAGAGAGTAGAATGATAGTTACCAGAGGCTGGGAAGGGTACTAGACAGGGGAGCAGAGGGGATGGTTAATGGGTACAAAAATAATACTTATACTAACTAAACTAAAGAGTTTCTGCACAGCAAAAGAAACTACCATCAGAGTGAACAGGCAGCCTACAGAATGGGAGAAAATTTTTGCAATCCACCCATCTGACAAAGAACTAATATCCAGAATCTACAAAGAACTTAAACAAATTTACAAGAAAAAATCAAACACCCCATCAAAAATGGGGTGAAGTCTCAAAAGAAGACATTTATGCAGCCAACAGACACATGAAAAAAAAAATGCTCATCATCACTCGCCATCAGAGAAATGCAAATCAAAACCACAATGAGATACCATCTCACACCAGTTAGAATGGTGATCATCAAAAAGTCAGGAAACAACAGGTGCTGGAGAGGAGATGGAGAGATAGGAACACTTTTACACTGTTGGTGGGACTGTAAACTAGTTCAACCATTGTGGAAGACAGTGTGGTGATTCCTCTAGGATCTAGAACTAGAAATACCATTTGACCATGCCATCCCATTACTGGGTATATACACAAAGGATTATAAATCATGCTGCTATAAAGACACATGCATACGTATGTTTATTATGGCACTATTCACAATAGCAAAGACTTGGAACCAACCCAAATGTCCAACAATGATAGACTGGATTAAGAAAATGTGACACATATACACTATGGAATACTATGCAGCCATAAAAAAGGATGAGTTCATGTCCTTTGTAGGGACATGGATGAAGATGGAAACCATCATTCTAAGCAAACCATCGCAAGGACAGAAAACCAAACACTGTATGTTTGGTTTTGTCTATTCAGATCTATGAGTGAGAACTCATAGGTGGGAACTGAACAATGAGAACACCTGGACACAGAGTGGGAAACATCACACACCAGGGCCTATTGTGGGGTGAGGGGAGGGGGGAGGGATAGCATTAGGAGATATACCTAATGTAAACGATAAGTTAATGGATGCAGCACACCAACATGGCACATGTATACATATGTAACAAACCTGCATATTGTGTACATGGACCCTAGAACTTAAAGTATAATAAAAATAAAAATAAATAATAATAATAATAGTTATATAGAATGAACAATATCTAGTATTTGAAAGCACAACTGGGTGACTACACTCAACAAAAATTTATTATACATTTAAAAATAACTTAGTATAATGGTATTGTTTGTAACGAAAAGAAAGGATAAATATTTGAGGTGATGGGGTATACCCATTTACCCTGATGTAATTATTATGCATCATATGCCTGTATCAAAATATCGCATGTACCCTAAAAATAAATGCACCTACTATGTATGCACAAAAATTAAAAATTAAAAAATTTTAAACACAGGTTACCAAAAGCAAAATAATGATAATAATTTCATAGGAATGTACAATTAGGATTTGACCATTTTCCTTGCGTAGGGAATTTTTGTTTTTTTCTCTTTTTGTACAATTATAATTAAAGTTGCAATAAACATTAAAGAAATAAAATAAACAAGACCATCTTTGTTTTATATGGTCAATGATCTGTGAAAAGGTACGTGATAGGGTAATATAGGACTTTATTTTTTTTGCCCAAAATGCCTCCCAAACTAAATTGCAATTTCTTTTCCTTAGAATGAAATCTAAATTTGTTCTAAAACTGATTATTTTAGACATTATATTTTACACATATATGGTAGAAAATATTTGCAAACTGTACATCTCATGAGGGATTAATAACCAGAATATATAAGGAGCTCAAACAACTCTACAGAAAAAAAACTAACCATCGGATTTAAAAGTGGGCAAAAGATCTGAATAGACATTTCTCAGAAGAAGACATACAAATGGCAAACAGGCATATGAAAGGTGCTCAACATCTCTGATCATCATTTATATATGTAACAAAATATTTATATTTAATAAAATATGAGCCAGATTAAAAATATTTACATAGTCTTGGTCTATATTTCACTCACAAATTCTACTAAATCTATAAAACATATGGTGGAAAGAAATTACAAGTCTCAATTTGTGATCACTTCTCAGAATTCTACAATAATCCCAGTGTCAGCCCTGACTGCTAAATGTTGAAAATCTGTTTTAGTGAGTGTTCCACCAAAATCTAAGTATATGTGAATCGATCCTAAAGCATTTTCATTATCAGTGATCATTTTTACAAATTGTATTTTACTTGTCTTATACCTTGTGCTACTCCTTACCTTTTTTCAATTATTTTTCATGTAAACTTCAGTATTTCAGCCATCAGCACATTTATCCCATTGAAAGAT
This sequence comes from Papio anubis, assembly GCF_008728515.1. Taxonomy (NCBI): domain Eukaryota; kingdom Metazoa; phylum Chordata; class Mammalia; order Primates; family Cercopithecidae; genus Papio; species Papio anubis. Next base: position 38,130,870 of record NC_044988.1, on the reverse strand, counting down.
CAACATAACTCAGGAAAAAGGAAGCTATATTCAGAAATGTAACCATCATTTCACTGTCAAAATAAGTGGCTTAATATCATAAGAGCTATTTAAGCCTCTCTCAGCTTTAGCTTTTTCATCTCTAAATAATATTTATTTGTGGGATTATTTTAAGGATAACAAGACGGTTTCTGTTGAATGAAATCTTAGGGTGTCAGACACGATGCTACCCACCTGACTTCTCGCATAATCCCCACTTTTCTGGAAGGTTATAGTATAATTGGTCCTGATTTCACAGATGGGGAAACTGTTGAGACCAAGATTACACAGATTAGATGCTTAATTTTATTTGATATGTTATATATGCATTATCACATATAATATAAAAATGAGGATTTTTAATGTATTTTGGAGAATTAGAATTGGCATTTAGTTCAGCTGGCATATGTATTAGTCAGGGTTTTTCAGAAAAACAGACATAATAGGACACATATATAGAGATTTATTTTAAGAAATTGATTTACATGATTGTGGGAGCTGACAAGTCCAAAATTAATAGGGCAAGTCAACAGGCTGAAGGTGCAGCTAAGAGTCTTTCATCTGAAGGCTAGAAACTAAGGCAGAATTTCTATGTTGCAGTCTGCTGGTAAAATTTCTTGTTTTTTGGGAAACCTCAGTTTTGGCCTTCAGCAAATTTCATGAGACCCGTTCATATTATGGAGGATTATCTGCTTTACTTAACTGGTGGTAAATGTTAATTGCAACTGAAAAATAGCCTTAGAGTAATATCTACACAAGTATTTGACCAAACAACTGAGTACCATGATCTAGCCATGTTGACAAAAAATTATTCATAACCAAATATTTGATTTTTTTAAAAAAGAAGTCCCATATTATCCTATTTACATACCATCTCAGATATATTATTCAAAGCCAGATCATCTGATTGGAGAGTCCACAAGCTTATGATTCTGAAACATCACTAGAAAACATGTGGCAATGCCTTGCACAGTGCTCGTACAAAACGAACAGTAAATAAATCTTGGTTGAATCTGAGTTCACATTAGATTCTGGGTAGTTTCTAAGAGGAACCTCAACCATGTTACTTATTAGTGTTTCCCTCAACATTCTCTCATCTTCCTTTACTTCTTTTTATTTCTCCTCATAATTTCTTTCATTGGTTTCACCATTATATTATTGAAAAGCTGTCTTTTAAGTTTTATTCTGAGCTTCCATATTTGAGATCCTCAAATCAAAAATCTCTCTCAAATATGCTGTCAGTAGAGACCTGTTCAAGATGGCAGGTAATTTTTATATGCCTTGATACTTGTCTTATATCCTCTTTTCCATGAAATGCTCATTCAGTTTTCTAGGTTAATCTATGTGTGAAATCAATATGGACAAAAAGGAGTATACACAAAGCAAAATGTGACTCCATGTAACATTTTAACATAATGTTTAAAACTGTGGACTAAATAACTTAAGATCACTTCCCTTTCATCAAGTCCCTGCTACGTAAGATTTCCCATGTGCAAAATGACGATTATCATAGTAATACAAATCACAGGACTATCATAAAGACTCAGTGATATGATAAATACCGAATATGTAGAATAGTACGTGGCAAATAAGAGGTGCTATGTAGATGAAGAAATATTTGTATAAAAGTATAATTAATGGGGTATAAAAAGACAGCTTATACATTTCTAATTCACGCCTTCAGAAAAGCATCTTAATCTTTAAAGATAGTAAGCAGCCTGAAAGAAGTAGCAGAGGATGCCATCTGCTCTACCCAGTGGTTTTTAAAACAACTTCTTACAATACTGGCTTCCAAACCACATTCTATAGTCTGGTAGCAATCTGCGACAATGCTCTGTTTATTCTGAACAAAGGCAAAATGGTAATATTAAGGAGTGTGTGTGTGTGTGTGTGTGTGTGTGTAAGTCGCCGGCTCTTCATTCGTGAGAAAGACTCTTTTCATTCTGAGATTATAACCCTACTAAGCTTTTTGGTATTATATTTTGGTTTTAATGATAAAATAATTAGATACTAGCTGGTGTTTTTTAAAATGTTGTTATGTGGTTAATTTAAAGGTTGGCAACACTATGTCTGCGGCCAAAACATTTTTTAAAATTATCCTGCTTTGTGAAATCAAACATCTGCAAGTCACTGCCTGAGGAAACAATCACTTCTTCGGTCTGGCAGGAGCTCTAATAGGACTGCGCAGTGATGAGGAAGGGGTGTGATATGTGAAGCAAGACTACAAAACAGCAGACCATTTCTAGGTATTATACACAAACAGGTTAAAAGCATATTTTACTCTCAAGTATGAAGGGGAAATACTCCACTTACATAGCACTTTACTTTTCTATACCAGAGTAACACATTACCACAAAACTAGCAGCTTAAAATAATACACACTTGTTTTCTGCCAGTTTTTATGAATCAAGAGCCCAGGTATAGCTTAACTGGACCTTCTCTTCGAGATCTTACATGGTCATGTCTTAGCTGGGTTGCATTTTCATCTGCAGTTTTGATTGGGGAAAATTTTTCTTCTAGTTTCATTCAAGTTGTTGTCAGAATTAATATTACTTTGGTCTGTGTGGATGAAAGCCCACACTGTTTGCTGATTGGAGGCTACAGGCTGACCTCGGGCTCCAGAGGCCATCCATAGTTCCCAGGAGCTACTCACAGTTCCCTGCGACTTAGGCTTCCTCGACATGGCTGCTTGCATCATCAAGCCAGCAAGAAGACTCTCTCCTGCATAAAGTCTCTAACCTCAGAGAAGGCCTAGTTCTTTTTGTAAGGGCTTTTACCTGATTCAGTCAGGCCCACCCAGAATAATTTCCCTCTTGACTAACTAAAAATCAATCTATTTGGCATCTAAATTGCGTATCTGCAACAGCCCTTCACCTTTGCAATATTTACTAATGAGAAGTTATATGCCTTGTCCATGCTCAAGGAGAGGGCATCGATTACACAGGGAATGAATATAAAAGTTCAGGGTAGAGGGGAAAGGGTCACGCAGGCTGCTCCAGGTTCTGCATGCTACAGAAAGAATTAAATGTGTTTTAATGTGTGTTTAAAGGTAGCACTGGCAACATAGGGAGACCCTGTCTCTACAAAAAAAAATTAAAAGATTAGCTGGGCATGGTGGCGCATGCCTGTGGTCCCAATCACTCAGCAGGCAGAGGTAGGAGGATCACTTGGGCCCAGAAATTTGAGACTGCAGTGAGGTGTGGGAGGCACTGCACTGCAGCCTGCACTCCAGCCTGGGAGGCAGAGTGAGATCCTGTCTCAATAATAATCATAATAAAAGTAGCACTAGTGGGGACAGAAGCATTAGCACTAAGGTACTCTGGATTCTAGCCTTGACTGCCACTTATTAGTTGATTAAACTAGACAGACTGCCTTGCACATTAAGTGTTTTACTTACAAAATGTGATAAATACAAATGCTGAACTAAAACATTATTAAGAGTTCCATACAAAGCCAAAGTGCAATGATTATAGGATCTTCAACTGAGGCTTCAATATGTAAGAACAGGTAGTGTGTTCTTACGGCTGAACACAAAGATTAAGTTAAAAGTGCTTATTGCTTTTATTTTTAAAATAATTTAAAAGACTATAACTAATCAAGAAAAACTGTATAGAGCCTTATGGGTTTTGTCCTCTTTTTTCAAATGGGCAAAATGTGCAGGAATGTGCCCTTGATTTTCAACTTCAGGCATATTATTCCCGTCAGAATTTGGATAAAGTTGAATGGGTCAATTTAAAGTCTTTGAATTGTTTGGATCGATGTTACTACCTATGCTCAAAGAATGGGAACATACATTAATTTATTATAACTGTTTTTCCATATTTCTATAATGGAATGAAAGGAAATAGCATATTATTTCTTGTAGAATTACAAGACCCCTTATGTAAAACTGGCTTTATGAAAATCACATTGATTTATTCCTTGACAAGTTGGCATCTTTGAATTGCATAAATTGCTTTTCCAACCTCTGTGTAAATCTGAAGAATCAAGTGACACCACGACAGAATCTAGCTAATTTGAGTCAATATTTCCTTGTGAATAAATAAAATGCTAAGAGTTATGAAGCTCAGCTGTTCTCCTAAACTCTGCTGACATTTGAAATACATGACTAATTCCTCAAGGACTTTGTCCATAGAAGAAACAACTAGGGAAATACTTTACAATGAAGTGTTGATTTACTTTAAACTCTCTTCTCTCACAGACACCTAGGAGAAAGCCTTTTTTCTTTTAATTTTATAGGTTCTTTTTCTCCACTGGTGAAATAGTAAGCAATAGATGATCCTCAAACTGACGTTACACAATAGCTAGATGACTGAATCTGGCACTGCTGTAGTGAACTCATTTTTATACCACTCCTCTTCCAGTGCTGCTAGGATTGGTTTTGTATAATACCTGAGCTTTCCATATTAAATTAAGAGGTATACACATTTCTTTCATCTTTACATTCTAACACTACCTTCATAAACTCAATTCACAATGGTTAAGTTTAGAAAGTGCTGAGTCAGGCACTACACTCATCACTACAAGAAACCAAATAACTGGCATTTAATAAAAGAGTTTATAACTTTGCTGGCTTGAAGGCCTCAATACAAGGCTGGAGCCAGCAATCTAAGGTTGTTATTGAACAGCTAATATAGCATCACGATAACTCTTCTTGCTTTGAGTCTGTGCTCACTACATTCTGTCAGTAATGCTTTAAGTTTATAGTCCTTCCACTTTAATCCCATTTCTTAAAATTAACCACTTTTCTCTTTTCCCAAAACAGCTCAGTCTAGTCACAAAGACCTTTAAGTCATGAATGTATGAAAGCCAGTTTTTTTTGTGTGAATACTACTGTGGCAAATTTTATTTTCTTCTTTATACTTTTTTTGTATTTTGTGCTCTTTTAATAAGCATTGACTCATAAATAAAGATACTTTTTCCATTTTGAAAAAATTAATTTGGGGCTATTTTCATTTGGAAGTGGTATTTAAATGTCTTTATTTGTCACTAAATTTGTTCTTGTCTTGGGAATTTAAAGTTCCACCTTGAGAAACCTTGAAGTATAGCAATATTTTTAGACCTTCCCTCAGGTTTTTTCATGCACTGTAGTCTTATTGATAAAAGCATATTCTTAATTTGTTTTTTCTTAAGTGGGTGCTTTTTATTTTCCTTTGTATACATGAAATCTTACTACAGAATTGGAGACAATGAAGCTATTTTCCTATCACCCTGAAATTATTTTTAAGATATCCAAATATTTTCCCATAAAGAAATTTTTGTAGGCCGAGAGCTGTGTCTCACACCTGTAATCCAGACGCTTTGGGAGGTCGAGGAGGGCAGATCACGAGGTCAGGAGATCGAGACCATCATGGCCAACATGGTGAAACACCATCTCTACTAAAAATACAAAAATTAGCGGGGTATGGTGACATGCACCTGTAATCCCAGCTACTTGGGAGACTGAGGCAGGAGAATTGCTTGAACTCAGGAGACAGAGATTGCAGTGATCTGAGAGCGCAGCCCTGCATTCCAGCTGGGGGACAGAATGAGATTCCATCTCAAAAAAAAAAAAAGAAAAAAAGAGAAAAGAAAAATTTTTGTAAAACACAAGTTGCAAGATAAAGATGAGAAAGACTTTAATGTGGTGTCCTGGCAATGAAGTGTTAAAAGTGACACAGAAGCAGTTATTAAAATAGTAGATGATAGTGAATGTCAGAAACTTTAAAAGAAATCCAAAGATTGCATATGCATTGTTGGTAGAACATAAAATGGCATAGCTTCTCAAAGAAACATCAGTTTCTTATAAAACTAAACAAGCAATTACTATGCAACCGGTAATTGCACTCATGGGCATTTATCCTGGGTGGGGGTAAACCTATGTTTACACAGACCTGTACATGAATGTTCAAAGAAATTTTATTTCTAATAGCTAAGGACTGTAAGCAGCCTGGATGTCCACTTCAATGGGAAATGGATAAACCAACTGTGATACACCATTTCATGGGCTAGGACTCAGTAATAAAAAGGACAAAAAAACCATCAATACACTCATCAATTTGGATGACTCTCAAGAAAATTATGTTAAGTAAAGGCTAAAAGAAAAAAATCTAAAAAAGATTACATATTAAATGTATTTATTTATATAATTTTTAATGACAAAATTATAGATATGGAAAGCAGAGCAGTGTAGCCAGAGGTTAGGAACAGGTAGCTGGGAGAGGTGGGGAAGAGAAAAGTGAATGTGGTTAAAAGGACAACATGAGGGACCCTTGAGGTAATGGAACAGTTCTGTGTCTTCATTCTAGTTTAAATTCACAAAGCTACATGTGATAAAATTGCATAGAACGAAATAAACTCACACATAAACACACACACAAGTACAAATACAACTAAAAATATCTAGACAAGATCAGTAGATTTTATTGATGTCAATATTCTGGCTCTGAGATTGTGTTACAGTTTTGCAAGAGGTTGTCACTGAGAAAAACTGGATAAAGCCTGCTTGATATCTCTCTGTGTTATTTCTTACAACCATATGCCAATCTACATTATAATAAAATAAAGAGGTTAATTCTGAAAATTCAAAAGTTTTACAGTAAATAACCAAAGGACTAATTTAAAATGTCCTTGCAAACCTTGAAGTATAAGAATATATAGAAGACAAGTACCTGCCAACAAGAGGAGGAGAAAAACTTGAAAGGAAGGGGTACACTTGAGCTTACAATATGCTCATACTCCAGAAACATGGTACACTGTTATGACACACACAACATGAAAAATAGCAAATATTAACAGAAAAAGGTCAATGACTCCGAAAGTCATAAACATAAATACACAAAGAATTCAAACATAACCATTAATGTTTTAAAAACTTAGTTATTAACTTCTATAATACACACAAAAATATAGTTGAAAACTTTTGCAGTATTAAGACAAGTTTTTTTTTATTTTTTATTTTATTTTATTTTATTTTATTTTTTTTTGAGATGGAGTCTCACTCTTATTGCCCAGGCTGGAGTGCAATGGCACAATCTCTGCTCACTGTAACCTCTGCTCCCCAGGTTCAGGCGATTCTCCTGCCTCAGCCTCCTGAATAGCCAGGATTACAGTCATGTGCCACCATGAAGGGCTAATTTTTTTTATTTTTAGTAGAGATAGGGTTTTGCCACATTAGTCTGGCTAGTCTTCAACTCCTGACCTCAGGTGATCCACCCACCTCAGCCTCCCAAAGTGCTGGGATTACAGGCACGAGCCCTGTCGCCCAGCCAGGACGAGTTTTAATAGGGATTACCACATAATCCTTTTAATGAACTAAAACAACAGAAATTTATTATCTCACTGTTCTTGAAGTGCTGGCCAGAAGAACAAAATCAGAGTCACTGGGTCAAAATTAAGGTGTTAGCTCGATCACACTGCTTCCCAAAATTCTGCGAGAAAGCCCATCCCATTTTTCTTCCAGCTTTGGATAGCAACCCCATGGTCGGGCTTATGGCTGCATCATTTCAATCTCTGCCTTTGTGGTCCTGTCTTTTATTTTATCTCTGAAATCTTCCTCTGCTTCTCTCTTACAAGTATAACTGAGATCACATTTATGGTCCAGTCGAGAACCCAGGATAATCTCCCCCATCTCAAATTCCTTAATTTAGTCACATCTGCAAAACTTTTTTTTTGTAGTTCTTGGCCATATGAGGTCACATTCATAATTTCCAGAATTAAGACATGGATATCTTTTGGGAGACCATTTTTTAGCCTACTAAATAACTAAGCAATTTTATCCCAATTAATTTAAAAATCTAATTAAAAGATGGCCAAATTTTTAGAAAAACACAGACTACCAAAATGAACACAAGAAAAGACAGAAAATATGACTTGTCTTATTTCTTTTAGAGATTAAATATGTTTTTTAAAACATTCTCATGAAAAAAAAATGTCTGGCCAAGGTGACTTTACCCCAGGATTTCTTCCAAACATAAGAAGTAACACCAATCCTACACAAAATCTTCCAGGTAATAAAAAAAAGGACACATCCTAACTGATTTTATGAGAGTAGGATAACATTAATACCAAAATCTTAGTACAAAAACAAAAGAAAAAATATTAACTTCAATTATTTTCATGAATGCAGTTGCAACAACCATAAATGAAATATTTACAAACTGAATCCTGCCAATGACATATATGCCATCGGAGATATATATATATTCTTCCAATCACATACATAACAACAGCTAACATGTATTGAAAACTTACTTTATACTATATACCAATGTTGTTATGCTTTACATGCATATTCTTGTATAATTTTTACCATTAACTTATCAATTAGGCACTATATTTAAACCCATTTAGCAAATAAGACAACTGAGATTGGTGAAGTTAAATGGAGTTCATTTATACATTACATTAATTAATGGCATAAATAGATTCCACTAAAGAGAACTACTGGAAAAACTCTGGAAGCCTTCCAGAGACGTGAATGTATCATTTCAAGGAAGAGAATGTGACTTGGGAGGGAAAGTTTGTAGTCTAAAACTTTGATCTAAGCCATCATCATCTCACTCATAACTAACTATTCTTCTTCCATCATAGCCTATAATCCCATAATGTAGTTTCCCCCATGGTGAAAAGAATATGTCTGTACATTATAACCCAGATATTGTCACTTTTCTCCTGAAAACCCCTGTCAGCTTCACATTGCACTTGAATGCCTTTATGATGGTTTACAAGGTCCTACACACTTGACCGCATATCTTACTCCTACTTCCCTATCTCATCACACTACAGCCAAACTGACCTCCTTGGTGTTCCTCATACATGCTAGTACAGTCCAGCCTCCTTGCCTGTGCACTGGCTATTCAATCTGCACAGAACATGCTTCCCACTGACATTGTAGATCTCCCTCCCAATGGAACCTTTTCAACTTCTACCATTGTCACTTTTCAGCAAAGCATACCCTGATCTCTCTATTCAAACATAATCTCCCAAGCCCAAGGCACCCCTTTTCACCCTATCCTTATTTGTTTCCATAGCACTATCACTTCCTAACACACTTTTAAATTAATTTGCTTAATACGTTTATTACCTATATCTACCCAGTAGAACTGAAAGTCCAATAGAGAAGAGATTTTTTTTTTTCAAAAGTATATACTATTATATCCCCAGCTCCTATGGGAATGCCTATTTCATGTAAATACTCAGTGGATATTTGGTTTTTTTTTTTTTTTTTTTTTTTTTTTTTGAGACGGAGTTTTGCTCTGTAGCCCGGGCTGGAGTGCAGTGGCCGGATCTCAGCTCACTGCAAGCTCCGCCTCCAGGGTTCCCGCCATTCTCCTGCCTCAGCCCCCGGCCTCAGTGGATATTTGTGATGAATTCTTCAACCAAAAGTTCAGGCATATGAAAAATGAATCTGTATTTGAGACTGATTGTTCAGAGGACAGGAAATTCAATGCCTCCTCCATAGTTCTGTCCATTTGTTTTAAAATTTGAAATTGGATAACATTGTATTATATCTTCATGATTGCTGTCTAGATCCATAAGCTATTTGCTTATTTCAGTATTGATTTCTTCCAAATCCTATACTGAAATCGCTTTTCTGAACAAAAATCTCTAGTTTCTTAATGAAGCATTATTACCATGATGATTTTTATCAATCTGACCAAATGTCCATACTAACTGTTCAACTTCACACCACAGATTGCTGTCAACTGAAATCACTGGCCTAACAGTATTCAGTTCAGAGTCTCAGTCATCTTTAAAGAAAGGGATGGAAAGGTATTTGATATAGGACAGTTCTTGCATATAATGGACTTTTTTATCCCTTGATGTTGTATGCCGTGTCCATCAATGTCAGACAAAAATAGTCTGACCTTGAAATATTTGGTCCAGGTGCCACGGATGTACTGAATCAGATCAATCAAATAGCTGATTGGATCATTGTGTGACAATCAGTTCTCAAGATGACCTAAGAAAAGACATCATGGGACAATGAGTTCTCTGACTACATAAACTATAACTATAGATTACCTCATAAAGAAATCCTGATGACCTATATACAAATTACCCAACAGACTATTCTATGATAGAGTGTTCTGGAGCAATACAGATGACATCCATATTTTTAATTATGCTAAACATAGTATCTGTAAAAATAGATGCACACAATAAATAGCAATAACAAATAATATACATGTTAAACTACGGATGCTGAGAAAACATATA